>NW_026110673.1:175000-475000 GCF_024679095.1 Eriocheir sinensis
TTAAACTATGCTTTATTTTATGTGTATTTTGCATCTTTATTTTCATTCTAATTTACATTATTTTATTGATATTTTGTGTATTTATTTTGATACGATTTTACATTATTCTATGTTTATTTTGTATATATATTAAAAAAAAGGTATGTTATTTTATGTGTATTTGTTTTCATTTCATACAAATTTACACTATTTTATGTGTATTTTGTACATATATTTAAATTCAAATTTAACTAATTATATGCGTATTTTGTATATCTATTTTCATACAAATTGAAACTATTTTTGTGTATTTTTGTATATATTTTCATACAAATTTTCGTTATTTGATGTGTATTTTGTATATTTATTTTCCTACAAATATACGTTCTTTTATCTGAATTTTGTTTATTTATTTTGATACGAATTTACATTATTTTAGATGTCTTTGGTAAATATATTTTTATACTTATTTACATCATTTATATGTATTTTGTATGTGTATTTTCATAGAAATTTACTCTATTTTATATGAATTCGTATATATATTTTGATACAAATTTATATTATTGATGTGTATTTTGCATATCTATTTCAATACAAATTTACATATATGTGCATTTTGTATATTTATTTTAATACAAATTCAATTATTTTATGTGTTTTTTGTATGTATATTTTTATACAAAAATGCGTTATTATATGGGTATTTTGCATCTTTATTTTCATACAAATTTACATTATTTTATTGATATTCTGTTTATTTATTTTGAAACGATTTTACATTATTCTATGTGTATTTTGTATATATATTTTATACATATTTACATTATTTAATGTATATTTTGTATATATATTTTATTCAAATTTACGTTATTTTATGTGTATTTGTTTATATATTTTCATACAATATTACATTATTTAATGTGTATTTTGTATATATATTTCATTTCAAATTTGCTTAATTTTATGTGTAGTTTGCATATCTATTTTCAAACAAATTTAAATTATTTTTGTTTACTTTTGTATATATTTTTATACAATTTTAGTTATTTTATTTGTATTTTGCATATATATTTTCCTACAAATATACATTCTTTTATTGAATTTTGTTTATTCATTTTGATACAATTTACATTATTTTATGTGTCTTTTAAATATATATTTTCTTCGTATTTACTTTATTTCATGTGTATTTTGTATATATTTTTATAAAAATTTACGTTATTTTATTTTGTGTATTCGTATATGTTTTGATATAAATTTATATTATTTTATGTGTATTTAGAATATCTATTAAAAAAAACTACCTTATTGTATGTGTATTTTGTATATTTATTTTAATACAAATTTAATTATTTATGTGTGTTTTTGTAAATATATATTTCTTTTAAATATGAGTAATTTTATAGGTATTTTGCATCTTTATTTTCATAAATTTTTACATTACTTTATTGTTATTCTGTATATTTATATTGATACATTTTTACATTAATCTAGGTGTTTTTTGTATATATTTTCCTTTCATATTTACATTTTTTTTGTGTGTATTTTGTATACATATTTTTCTACGTATTTACAATAATTTATGTGTATTTTGTATATATATTTTAATTAAAAATTACGTTATTTTATTGTGTGTATTTGTATATATATTTTCATACAAATTTATATTATTTAATGCATATTTTTACATTCATTTCATTACAAATTTACATTATTTATTCATTTGTGTAGTTTTTTTCTATACAAAGTAACATTATTTTAAGTGTATTTTGTACTTTTTTACAACAAATTTGACTTTTTTATGTGTATTTTGTTTATTTATTTTCATTCAAATTTTGATTATTTTATGTGCCTTTTTGTACATATATTTTTATAGAAATTTGCGTTATTTTATGTGTATTTTGTATATATTTTATCATAGAAATTTACATTTTTTTATTGGTATTTTGGTTACGTATTTTGATACGAATTTACATTATATATGTGTTTTGTATATATTTTGTATACGTATTTTCATTATTTAATGTGTATTTTGTTTATATATATTCAAAACAAATTTACGTTATTTTATGCGCATCTGTTAAAATATTTTGATACAAATTTACATTATTTTATTTATTTCGTATATATATTTCAATACAAATTTAGTTTATTTTATGTATATTTTGTATATCTATTTTCATACAAATTTAAATAAATTTTGTGTATTTTTGTATATATATTTTTATACAAATATTCGTTATTTTATGGGTATTTTGCATCTATATTTTCATAGAAATTTACATTATTTTATTGATATTCTGTTCATTTACCTTGATACGATTTTACATTATTCTATGTGTATTTTGCATATATTTTTTATAAATTTTTCCTTAATTTAATGTATATTTTGTTCATATATTTTATACAAATTTACGTTACGTTACGTTACGTGTATTTGTTGATATATGTTGACACAAATTTACATCTTATGGATATTTTGTATATATATATTTCAAAAGAAATTTACCTAGTTTTAAGTGTATTTTGTATATCTATTTTCATACAAATTAAAATTATTTCTGGGTATTTTTGTATATATTTTAATACAGATTTGAGTTATGTTATGTGTATTTTGTAAATTTATTTTCATTCAAATATATATTATTTTATTGGTATTTTGCTGATTTGTTTCGATACTAATTTACATTATTTTATATGTACTTTGTATATATATTTTTATACGTTATTTTATTGTGTGTATTCGTATATATTTTGATTGAAATTTTATACTAATTCATGTTATTTTATGTGTATTTGTATATATTTTCATACAAATTTATATTATTTTATGTGTATTTTTACATATATTTCATTACAAATTTACCTTATTTTATGTTTATTTTGTATATTTATTTCATTAAATTTTAAATTATTTGGTGTATATTTGTATTTGTTTTTAGGTTATTTTATGTGTATTTTCTATATATATATTTTCATCCAAAATTACATTATTTTATTGGTATTTTCTTAATTCAATTCGATACGAATTTAGATTATTTCATAGGTATTTTGTATACATATTTTTATATTCATTTACATTATCTAATGTGTGTTTTGTATATATATTTTTATGCGAATTTATTTTATGTGCATTTTTGTACATATATTTTTATAGAAATTTGCGTTATTTTATGTGTATTTTGTATTATGGGTAGGCGGTGGCCGAAGTGATAGCGTACTGGACCCACATTCGCCGCGTGATGGACGACGCGGGTTCGAATCCTCACGCTACCACTCGGATTTTTCAGTCACCGCCGAGTGGCTTAAAACTACCCACATGCTGTCCAAGCGAATCAAGAACGAGTTCCGGGGGGCAGCATGAGCCAATGCAAGATGGCGCCACTATAAACACTCGCCTGCGTCAGAACAGGCTGGGCCGACCATCAGGCCCCACCTGGAAGAAGCCTTGGGCCGACCATCAGGCCCCACCGGGAAGATGCTTACCGGCGCAATAGGCAACAACGTAAAAAAATAAAAAAAATAAAAATAAAAAATAAAAAAATAAAGTTTTCTCATACAAATTTACATTATTTTATTGGTATTTTGTTTATTTATTTTGATACGAATTACATGATTATATGTGTATTTTCTACATTTTTTTTATACGTATTTACATTATTTAATGTGTATTTTGTTTATATATTTTTATACAATTTTACGTTATTATATGTGTATTTGTATAAATATTCTGATACAAATTTACTTTATTTTATGTATTTTGTATATATATTTCAACTCAAATTTAGCTTATTTTATGTGTATTTTGTATATCTATTTTCATGCAAATTTAGTTACTTCTGTATATTTTTGTATATAGTTTTATAAAAATTTACGTTATTTTATGTGTATTTTGTATATTTATATTTATAGAAATACACATTCTTTTACTGGTATTTTTTTTATTTATTTTGATACAAATTTACTTTATTTTATGCGTATTTTGTATACATTTTCTGATAAGTATTTACTTCATTTTATGTGTATTTTGTATATATATTTTTATAGAAATCTACGTTATTTTATGTGTATTCGTATATATATATTTTGAAACAAATTTGCATTATTTTATATGTATTTTGCATATCTATTTCAATACAAATTTACCTTATTGTATGTGTATTTTGTATATTTATTTTAAAAGAAATTTAATTTTTGATGTGTATTTTTGTATATATATTTAAAATAAAATGCGTTATTTTATGGGTATTTTGCTTCTTTATTTTCATACAAATTTACATTATTTGATTAATATTCTGTGTATTTATTTTAATACGATTTTGCATTATTCTATTTGTGTTTTGTATATATTTTTTTATCCATATTTACATTATTTAATTTGTATTTTGTATATATATTTTATACAAGTTTATGTTTTTTTAAGTGTATTTGTTTATGTAATTTCATTCAAATTTACATTATTTTATGTGTATTTTGTATATGTATTTCAATACAAGTTTACCTAATTTTATGTGTATTTTTTATATTTATTTTCATACAAATTTAAAATATTTTCTAGTATTTTTGTATATAGTTTTATACATATTTAAGTTCGTATATCTATTTTCATACAAATACACATTCTTTTATTGATATTTTGTTTATTTATTTTGACGCGAATTTACATTATTTAATGTGGATTTTGTATATATATTTTTCTACGTATTTACATCATTTCATATGTATTTTGTATATATATTTATATAGAAATCTATGTTATTTTATATGTATTTGTATACATATTTTGTAACAAATTTACACTTTTTTATGTGTATTTTGCATATTTTTTCAATACAAATTTACCTTATTTTAAGTTTATTTTGTATATAAATTTTAATACAAATTTAATTATTCTATGTGTATTTTTGTATATATATTTAAAAAAAAATGCTTTATTTTATGGGTATTTTGCATCTTTATTTTCATACAAATTTACATTATCTTATTGATATTCTGTGTATTTATTTTGATACGATTTTACATTATTTTATGTGTATTTTGTATATATATTTTATACAAATGTTCGTTATTTTATGTGTATTTGTTTTCATTTCACACAAATTACCATTATTTTCAGTTTATTTTGTATATGTATTTAAATACAAATTTAACATTTCACACAATAATGCAAATATGCACATAAAATAATTTAAAATTGAATGAAATTAATATACAAAATAAACATGAAATAAGGTAAATTTGTAATGAAATATATTTACAAAATACACATAAAATAAAAAATAATTTGTTTGAAAAAATATATACAAATACACATAAAATAACATGAATTTGTATAAAAATATATATTCAAAATAAATTTATTTTCCAACATATATACGCTTTTTTTTCGGAATTTTGTTTATTTATTTTCATACGAATTTACATTATTTGAGGTATATTTGGAATATATTTTTATACTTATTTCCATCATTTTATATTTTTTTTGTATGTTTATTTTCAAAGAGATTTACTCTATTTTATGAGTATTCGTATATATATATATATATATATATATATATATATATATATATATATATATATAGATATAAATATATATATATATATATATATATATATATATATATATATATATATATATATATATATATATTGATACAAATTTACATTATTGATGTGTATTTTGCATATCTTTTTCAATATAAATTTACTTTATTGTATGTGCATTTTGTATATTTATTTTAATACAAATTTAATTATTTTATATGTATTTTTGTATATTTATTTTTATACAAATTTGCGTTATTATATGGGTATTTTGCATCTTTATTTTCATACAATTTTACATTATTTTATTGATATTCTGTTTATTTATTTTGATACAATTTAACATTATTCTATGTGTATTTTGTATATACAAAATTTACATTATTTTATTAATATTCTGTGTATTTATTTTGAAACTATTTTACATAATTCTAATTGTGTTATGTATATACTTTTTTTTATACATATTTACATTATTTAATGTACATTTTATATTTATATATATATATATATATATATATATATATATATATATATATATATATATATATATATATATATATATATATATATATATATTTAAAAAAAAATTACGTTATTTTAAGTGTATTTTGTATATGTATATCAATACAAATTTACCTAATTATATGTGTATTTTGTATATTTATTTTCATACAAATTTAAATTATTTATGTGTATTTTTGTATATAGTTTTATACAAATTTACATTATTTTATGTGTACCTTGTATATCTATTTTCATAAAAATACACATTATTTTATTGATATTTTTTTTATTTATTTTGACACGAATTTACATTATTTAATGTGTATTTTGTATTTATATTTTTATACGTATTTACATAATTTCATGTGTATTTTGTATATATATTTCTATATAAATCTACGTTATTTTATGTGTATTCGTATATATATATATATATATATATATATATATATATATATATATATATATATATATATATATATATATATATATATATATATATATATATATATATATATATATATATATATATATATATATATATATATATATATATATATATATATATATAAATATAAATATATATATATATATATATATATCAAATAAATTTACATTGTTCGATGTGTATTTTGCATATTTTTGCAATACAGATTTACCTTATTGTATGTGCATTTTGTATATTAATTTTAATAGAAAATTTAATTATTCTATGTGTATTTTTGTATATGTATTTTTATAAAAACATGCTTTATTTTATATGTATTTTGCGTGTATTTTCTATATCTATTTTCATACAAATTTAATTACTTTTGTGTATTTTTGTATATAGATTTATATAAATTTACGTTATTTTATGTGGTTTTTGTATAATTATATTTATACAAATAGACATTCTTTTATTGGTATTTTGTTTATTTCTTTTGATAAGAATTTACATTATTTGATGTGTATTTTGTATACATTTTTTTATAAGTATTTACTTAATTTTATATGTATTTTGTATATATATATTTTTAGAAATTTACGTTATTTTATATGTATTCGTATATATATTTTGAAACAAATTTACATTGTTTTATATGTATTTTGCATATCTATTTCAAAACAAATTTACCTTATTGTATGTGTTTTTTGTATATTTATTTTAATACAAATTCAAATATTTTATTTGGATTTTGTTATATATATTTAAAAAAAAAACCCGATAATTGACGTTATTTTAAGTTTATTTTGTATATAAATTTTAATACAAATTTAATTATTCTATATGTATTTTTGTATATATATATATATATATATATATATATATATATATATATATATATATATATATATATATATATATATATATATATATATATATAAAAAAAATGCTTTATTTTATGGGTATTTTGCATCTTTATTTTCATACAAATTTACATTATCTTATTGATATTCTGTGTATTTATTTTGATACGATTTTACATTATTTTATGTGTATTTTGTATATATATTTTATACAAATGTTCGTTATTTTATGTGTATTTGTTTTCATTTCACACAAATTACCATTATTTTAAGTTTATTTTGTATATGTATTTAAATACAAATTTAACATTTCACACAATAATGCAAATATGCACATAAAATAGTTTAAAATTGAATGAAATTAATATACAAAATAAACATGAAATAAGGTAAATTTGTAATGAAATATATTTACAAAATACATATAAAATAAAAAAAAAATTTGTTTGAAAAAATATATACAAATACACCTAAAATAACATGAATTTGTATATAAATATATATTCAAAATAAATTTATTTTCCAACATATATACGCTTTTTTTCGGAATTTTGTTTATTTATTTTCATACGAATTTACATTATTTGAGGTATATTTGGAATATATTTATTTTGCATATTTTTTCAATACAAATTTACCTTATTTTAAGTTTATTTTGTATATAAATTTTAATACAAATTTAATTATTCTATATGTATTTTTGTATATATATATAAAAAAAAATGCTTTATTTTATGGGTATTTTGCATCTTTATTTTCATACAAATTTACATTATCTTATTGATATTCTGTGTATTTATTTTGATACGATTTTACATTATTTTATGTGTATTTTGTATATATATTTTATACAAATGTTCGTTATTTTATGTGTATTTGTTTTCATTTCACACAAATTACCATTATTTTCAGTTTATTTTGTATATGTATTTAAATACAAATTTAACATTTCACACAATAATGCAAATATGGACATAAAATAATTTAAAATTGAATGAAATTAATATACAAAATAAACATGAAATAAGGTAAATTTGTAATGAAATATATTTACAAAATACATATAAAATAAAAAATAAAATTTGTTTGAAAAAATATATACAAATACACATAAAATAACATGAATTTGTATATAAATATATATTCAAAATAAATTTATTTTCCAACATATATACGCTTTTTTTCGGAATTTTGTTTATTTATTTTCATACGAATTTACATTATTTGAGGTATATTTGGAATATATTTATTTTGCATATTTTTTCAATACAAATTTACCTTATTTTAAGTTTATTTTGTATATAAATTTTAATACAATTTTAATTATTCTATGTGTATTTTTGTATATATATTTTTAAAAAAATGCTTTATTTTATGGGTATTTTGCATCTTTATTTTCATACAAATTTACATTATCTTATTGATATTCTGTGTATTTATTTTGATACGATTTTACATTATTTTATGTGTATTTTGTATATATATTTTATACAAATGTTCGTTATTTTATGTGTATTTGTTTTCATTTCACACAAATTACCATTATTTTAAGTTTATTTTGTATATGTATTTAAATACAAATTTAACATTTCACACAATAATGCAAATATGCACATAAAATAATTTAAAATTGAATGAAATTAATATACAAAATAAACATGAAATAAGGTAAATTTGTAATGAAATATATTTACAAAATACACATAAAATAAAAAAAAATTTGTTTGAAAAAATATATACAAATACACATAAAATAACATGAATTTGTATAAAAATATATATTCAAAATAAATATCAAATAATGTAAATGCGTATAAAAAATATATATACAAAGTACATATAAAATAATGTAGATTCATATAAAAATAAATCAACAAAATTCCAATAAAATAATATATATTTGAATGAAAATAAATTTACAAAATACACATAACATAAGTAAAATTTGTATTAAAATATATACAAAAATACCCAGAAATAATTTTAATTTATATGAAAATAGATATACAAAATACACATAAAACTAGGTAAATTTTTTTTGAAATATATATACAAAATACCCATAAAATATTGTAAATTTGTTTCAAAATATATCCACAAATACACAAAAAATAACGTAAATTTGTATAAAATATATATACAAAATACATATTAAATAATGGAAAAGTATATAAAAATATATATACAAAATACACATAGAATAATGTAGAATCGTATCAAAATAAATGAACAGAATATCAATAAAATAATATAAATTTCTATGAAAATAAAGATATTTATAGAAAAATACACATAAAATAATTAAATTTGTATTAAAATAGATATACAAAATGCACATACAATAAGATGAATTTGTATTGAAATAGATATGCAAAATACACATCAAATAATGTAAATTTGTATTAAAAAATGTATACGAAAACACATAAAAAAACGTAAATTTTTTTGAAAAAATATATAAAAAATACACATAAAATTATGTAAATACGAATAAAGATATATACAAAATCCACCTAAAATAATGTAAATTCGTATCAAATTCAATAAACTAAATTTCTATAAAAGAATGTATATATGTAGGAAAATAAATATACAAAATAATATATAAAATAACTAACATTTGTATTAAAATACATACAAAAATACACAAAAATAATTTCAATTTGTTTGAAAATAGAAATACAAAATACACATAAAATTAGATAAATTTGTATTGAAATACATATACAAAACACAGATAAAATAATGTAAATTTGTATGAAAATATATAAACAAATAGACATAAAGTAACGTATATATGTATAAAATATATATAGAAAATGCACATTAAATAATGTAAATATGTAAAATAAAACATTTACAAAATACACATAGAACAATGTAAAGTCGTATCAAAATAAATACACAGAATATCAATAAAATAATGTAAAATTGTATGAAAATAAAGATGCAAAATACCCATAAATAAAGTATGTTTTTATTAAAATATATATACAAAAATACATATCAAATAATTATATTGGTATTAAAATAAATATATAAAATACACATACAAAATGGTAAATTTGTATTGAAATAGATAGGCAAAACACACATCAAACAATGTAAATTTCTTTCAAAATATATATACGCATATACATAAAATAAGGTAGATTTCTATAGAAATATATATACAAAATACACATGAAATGATGTAAATTTGTATAAAACTATATACAAAAAAACACAAAAGCAATTTAAATTTGAATGAAAATAGATATTCAAAATATATGTAAATAAACAAAATTTGTATTGAAATATATAAAAAAATACATAAAATAATGTATATTTGTATTAAAATAATTAAACAAATAATCATAAAATAACGTAAATTTGTTTTAAAATATATTAAGAAAATACTCATTAAAAAATGAAAATACGTATACAAAATACTTACAAAATTCACATATAATAATGTAAATTCGTATCAAAATACATAAACAAAATAATAATAAAAAAATGTAAATTTGTATGAAAAAATATATACAAAATACACATAAAACAACGCAAATTTCAAAAAAATTATATGTACAAAAACGCACAACAAATACTTTAAATTTGTATGAAAATAAATAAACAAATTACACTTAAAATAATGCAAATTTGTAATAAAAAAAGTACAGAGTACACTTAAAATAATGTAAATTTGTATAAAAACAACAACACATATGCACATAAAATGAAGTATAACTGTATAAAAAATGTATATACAAAACACACATTAAATAATATAAATGCGTGTAAAAATATGTATAGAAAATACACGTGAAATAATCTAAATTCGTATCGAAATAAATGAAGAAAATAACGATAAAATAATGTAATTTTGAATGAAAATATATATAGAAAATACACATAAAATAACATAAATACAAGTAAATATATACACATAAAATAATTTGAATTTGAATGAAAATAAATATAAAAATAAACATAAAATAAGGCAAATTTGTAATGAAATATATATACAAAATACACATAAAATAATGTAGATCTGTTTCAAAATATATATACGAATACACATAAAATAACGTAGATTTCTATAGAAATATATACAAAATACACATGAAATGAAATAAATACGTATAAAAAATATATACACAAAATACACATTAAATAATGTAAATTCGTGTCAAAATAAATAAACAAAATATCAATGAAAGAAAGGGTATTTGTATGAAAATACAAATACAAAATACACATAAAATAATGTAAATTTGTGTAAAACTATATACAAAAATGCACAAAAATAATTTAAATTTGCATGAATATAAATATACAAAATACACATAAAATTAGATAAATTTGTATTGAAATACATATACAAAATACATATAAAATAATGTAAATTTTAATGAAAACAAATAAACAAATACACTTATATTAACGTAAATTTGTATAAAATATATATACAAAAAACTCATTAAATATAGTAAATATGTATAAAAAAATATATACAAAACACAAATAGAATAATGTAATTTATAAACAAATAAACAAGTAAACAAAATATCAATAAAAGAATGTGTATTTTTATGAAAATAGATGTACAAAATACACATAAAAAATTGTAAACTTATATAAAACTCTATACAAAAATACACATAAAATAATGTAAATTTCAATAAAAATATATAAACAAATACATTTAAAAAAACGTAAATTTGTATGAAATATATACACAAAATACATATTAAATAATGTAAATATGTATAAAAAAATATATACAAAACACAAATAGAACAAAGTAAAATAGTATCAAATTAAATACACAGAATATTAATAAAATTATGTAAATTTGAAAATAAAAGATGCAAAATAGCCATAAAATAACGCATTTTTTATAAAAATATATATACCAAAATACACATAAAATACTAAAATTTGTATTAAAATAAATATACAAAATGCACATACAATAAGGTAAATTTGTATTGAAATAGATATGCAAAATACATAATTATAAAACAATGTAAATTTGTTTCAAAATATATATATGAATACACATAAAATAACGTAGATTTCTATAAAAAAAAAAAATAATACACATAAAATGAAGTAAATACGTATAAAAAAATGTATACAAAATACACATAAAATAATGTAAACTCGTATCAAAATAAATAAACAAAACACCAATAAAAGAATGTGAATTTGTATAAATATAAATATACAAAATACACATACAATAATGTAAATTTATATAAAACTATATACAAAAATATGTACAAAATGCACATATAATCATGTAATTCGTATCAAAATAAATAAACAAAATAGCAATAAAATAATGTAAATTTGTATGAGAAAACATATACAAATACACATAAAATAATGCAAATTTCTATAAAAATATATGCACAAAAATGCACATAAAATGAAGTAAATTTGCATAAAAATATATATACAAAACACATATTAAATAATGTAAATGGGAACATAAAATAACCTAAATTTGTATAAAACTATATACAAAAATACACAAAAATAATTTTAATTTGTATGAAAATAAATATACAAAATACACATACAATTACGTAAGTTTGTATTTAAATACATATATAAAATACACTTAAAATAATGTAAATTTGAATGAAAATATATAAAGAAATACACTTAAAATAATGTAAATGCGTATAAAATATATATACAAAATACACATTAAATGATATAAATATGTATAAAAAAATATATACAAAACACAAATAGAATACTGTAAAATCGAATCAAAATAAATACACAGAATATTTTTAAATTATGTAAATTTGTATGAAAATTAAGATGCAAAATGCCCAGAAAATAACGCATTTTTTTTAAATATATATACTAAAACACACATAAAATATTTGAATTTGGATTAAAATAAATATACAAAATGCACTTAAAATAAGGTAAATTTGTATTGAAATAGATATGCAAAATACATATAAAACAATGTAAATTTGTTTCAAAATATATATACGAATACTCATAAAATAACGTAGATTTCTATATAAATATATATACAAAATACACATAAAATGAAGCAAATACGTATAAAATAATGTATACAAAATACACATAAAATAATGGAAATTCGTATAAATAAAAATCAACAAAATACCAATAAAAGAATGTGTATTTTTATAAATATAAATATACAAAATGCACATAAAATAACGTAAATTTATACAAAACTATATACAAAAATACACAAAAGTAATTAAATTTGTATGAAAATAGATATACAAAGCACACATAAAATAAACTAAATTTGAATTGAAATATATATACAAAATACATAAAACAATGTAAATTTATATGAAAATATTTATACAAATATACATATAATAACGTAAATTTGTTAAGAAATATATAAACAAAAAACACATTAAATAATGTAAATACGTATAAAAAAATATGTAATTCGTATCAAAATAAATAAACAAAATACCAATAAAAATAATTTAAATTTCTATGAGAAAACATATACAAAATACACATAAAATAAAGCGAATTTCTATAAAAATATATGTACAAAAATGCACATAAAATAAAGTAAATTTGCATAAAAATATATATACAAAACACACATTATATAATGTAAATGCGAATAGAAATATGTATACAAAATACCTATGAAATAATCAAAAATCGTATCGAATTAAATTAACAAAATACCAATAAAATAATGGAATGTTGGATGAAAATATATATAGACAATACACATAAAATAACCTAAATACAAATACAAATATTCACATAAAATAATTTAAAATTAAATTAAATAAATATACAAAATAAACATAAAATAAGGTAAATTTGTAATGAATTATATGTACAAAATACATATAAAATAATATAAATTTGTATGAAAATATATATTCAAATACACATAATATAACATGAATTAAGATAAAAATATATATACAAAGTATATATAAAATAATGTAAATTCGTATCGAAATAAATCAACAAAATACCAGTAAAATAATATATATTTGAATGAAAATAAATTTACAAAATTCACATAACATAAGTAAAATTTGTATCAAAATATATACAAAAATACCCAGAAATAATTAGAATTTGTAGGAAAATAGATATACAAAGTACACATAAAACTAGTTAAATTTCTTTTGAAATATATATACAAAATACCCATAAGATATTGTAAAAATGTGTCAACATATATCAACAAATACACGTAACGTAACGTAAAATATCGTAACGTAAATTTGTATAAAATATAAGTATACAAAATAAACATTAAATTAAGGAAAAATGTATAAAAATATATATACAAAATACTCATAGAATAATGTAAAATCATATCAAAATAAATGAACAAAATATCAATTAAATTCTGTAAATTTCTATGAAAATAAAGATGCAAAATACCCATAAAATAACGCATATTTGTATAAAAATATATAGACAAAAATACACATAAAATAATAAAATTTGTATTAAAATAAATATTCAAAATGCACATACAATAAGGTAAATTTGTATTGAAATAGATATGCAAAATATACATCAAATAATATATATACGAAAACACATAAAATAACGTAAATTTCTATGAAAATGTATATAAAAAATACACATAAAATGATGTAAATACGTATAAAAATATATATACAAAATACACCTAAAATAAGGTAAATTCGTATCAAATTCAATAAACTAAATTTCAATAAAAGAATGGATATATATATATAGGAAAATCAATATACAAAATAATATATAAAAAACCTAAAACTTGTATTAAAATACATACAAAAAAACACAAAAATAATTTCAATATGAATGAAAATAGATATACAAAATCCACATAAAATTTGGTAAATTTGTATTGAAATACAATACAAAATACACATAAAATAATGTAAATTTGTATGAAAATATATAAATAAATACACAGAATATCAGTCAAATAATGTAAATTTGTATTAAAATAAATATACAAAATGCACATACAATATGATAAATTTATGTTGAAATAGGTATTGAAAACACATATCAAACAATATAAATTTGTTTCAAAATATATATACGAATACACATAAAAAAACGTAAATTTGTATTAAAATTAAAACACATATACAAAATACACATAAAATAATGTAAATTTGAATGAAAATATATAAACATATATATTTGTATCAAATATATATACAAAATACACATTAAATAATGATTATATGTATAAAAAAAATATATACAAAACACAAACAGAATAACATAAAATCGTATCAAACTAAATACACAGAATATTAATAAAATAATGTAAATTTGAATGAAAATTAAGATGCAAAATACCCATAAAATAACTCTTTTTTTTTTTTTAATATATATATGAAAACACATAAAGTATTTGAATTTGTATTAAAATAAATATACAATATGCACATACAATAAGGTAAATTTGTATTGAAATTGATATGTAAAATACATATAAAACAATGTAAATTTGTTTCAAAATATATATAGGAATACACATAAAATAACGTAGATTTCTATAAAAAGATATATACAAAATACACATAAAATTAAGTAAATACGTAAAAAAAATGTATACAAAATAAATATAAAATAAAGTAAACTCGTATCAAATTTAATAAACAAAATAATAATAAAAGAATGTGTGTTTGTATAAATATAAATATACAAAATACACATAAAATAACGTAAATTTTTATAAAACTATATACAAAAATACACAAAAGTAATTAATTTTTTATAAGAATAGATATACAAAATACACATAAAATAAGCTAAATTTGAATTGAAATATATATACAAAATATATAAAATAATGTAAATTTGTATCCAAATACTTATAGAAATACACATATAATAACGTAAATTTGTATAAAAATATAAAAAACAAAATACACATTAAATAATGAAAATACGTATAAAAAAATATGTACAAAATACAAAAATAATCAGGTAATTCGTATCAAAATAATTAAACAAAAAATCAATAAAATAATCTAAATTTGTTTCAGAAAACATACACAAAATACACATAAATAAAGTAAATTTCAATAAAAATATATGTACAAAAATGCACATAAAATAAAGTAAATTTGCATAAAAATATATATACAAAACACACTTTAAATAATGTAAATGTGTATAAAAATATGTATACAAAATACCTATGAAATAATCTAAACTCGTATCTAATTAAATTAACAAAATACCAATAAAATAATGTAATTTTGGATGAAAATATAT
This sequence comes from Eriocheir sinensis, assembly GCF_024679095.1. Classification (NCBI taxonomy): domain Eukaryota; kingdom Metazoa; phylum Arthropoda; class Malacostraca; order Decapoda; family Varunidae; genus Eriocheir; species Eriocheir sinensis. Next base: position 191,591 of record NW_026110673.1, read on the forward strand.
AGAGAGAATACACATAAAATAAAATAAATACAAATACAAATATACACATAAAATAATTTAAAATTCAATGAAATAAATATACAAAATAAACATAAAATAAGGTAAATTTGTAATGAAATATATACAAAAATAAAGATAAAATAATATAAATTTGTATGAAAATATATATACAAATACACATAAAATAACATGAATTTGTATAAAATTTGTATCTAAATATATAAGAATACACACAATAAAATAACGTAAATTTTTCTGAAAATATATATAAAAAATACAAATAAAATAATGTAAATACGTAGAAAAATATATATATTTATCTATATATATATATATATATATATATATATATATATATATATATATATATATATATATATATATATATATATATATATATATATATATATATATATATATATATTTATATATATTTAGATATATATATATATATGTATTTCAATACAAATTTGCCTAGTTTTATGTATATTTTGCATATATATTTTCAAACAAATTTAAATTATTTTTTGTGTATTTTTGTATATATTTTTATACAATTTTTTGTTATTTTATTTGTATTTTTAATATATATTTTCTTACAAATATACATTCTTTCATTGGAATTTTGTTTATTTATTTTGATACGAATTTACATTATTTTATGTGTATTTTGTATATATATTTCTACGTATTTAAATTATTTTATGTGTATTTTGTATATACATTTTCATAAAAATTTACGTTATTTTATTGTGTGTATTCGTATATATTTTGATACAAATTTTATACCAATTCATGTTATTTTATGTGTATTTGTATATATATTTTCATACAAATTTATATTATTTTATGTGTATTTTTACATATATTTCATTACAAATTTACCTTATTTTATGTTTATTTTGTATATTTATTTCATTCAATTTTAAATTATTTTATATGTATATTTGTATTTGTATTTAGGTTATTTTATATGTATTTTCTATATATATTTTCATCCAAAATTACATTATTTTATTGGTATTTTCTTAATTTAATTCGATACGAATTTAGATTATTTCATAGGTATTTTGTATACATTTTTTTATACTCATTTACATTATGTAATATGTGTTTTGTATATGTTTTTTAATGCAAATTTATTTGATGAGCATTTTTGTTCATATATTTTTATAGAAATTTGCGTTATTTTATGTGTATTTTGTATATGTTTTCTCATAAAAATTGACATTATTTTATTGGTATTTTTTTTATTTATTTTGATACGAATTACATGATTATATGCGTATTTTGTACAATTTTTTTTTATACGTATTTACATTATTTAATGTGTATTTTGCTTATATATTTTTATATAAGATTTACGTAATTATATGTGTATTTCTAAAAATATTTTGATACAAATTTACTTTATTTTATGTATTTTGTATATATATTTCAATTCAAATTAAGCTTATTTTGTGTGTATTTTGTATATCTATTTTCATACAAATTTAGTTACTTTTGTGTATTTTTGTATATAGTTTTATATAAATTGACGTTATTTTATGTGCATTTTGTATATTTATATTTATAAAAATACACATTCTTTTATTGGTATTTTGTTTATTTATATTTATACGAATTTACGTTATTTTATGTATATTTTGTATACATTTTTTATACGTATTTATATAATTTTAAGTGTATTTTGTATATGTATTTTTATAGAAATCTATGTTATTTTATGTGTATTCGTATATATATTTTGAAACAAATTTACATTATTTTATATGTATTTTGCATATCTATTTCAATACAAATTTACCTTATTGTATGTGCATTTTGTATATTTATTGTATTACAAATTCAAATATTTTATGTGTATTTTGGTATCTATAATTTTATACAAAATGTATTATCTTATAGGTATTTTGCATCTTAATTTTCATACAAATTTACATTATTTTATTGATATTCTGTGTATTTATTTTGATACGATTTAATATTATTCTATTTGTGTTTTGTATATATTTTTACTACATATCTACATTATTTAATGTGTATTTTGAATATATATTTCATACAAATTTACGTTATTTTATGTGTATTTCTTTATATATTTTCATTCAAATTTACATTATTTCATGTGTGTTTCGTATGTTTATTTCAATACAAATTTACCTAATTTTATGTGTATTTTGTATATTTCTTTTCATACAAATTTAAACTATTTTTGTGTATTTTTGTATATAGTTTTATACAAATTTAGGGTATTTTATGTACGCGTTTACATTATTTGAAGTGTGTTTTTTATATATATTTTAATGCAAATTTACTTTATATTACGTGCATTTTTGTACATATATTTTTATAGAAGTTTGCGTTATTTTATATGTATTTGTATATGTTTTCTCATCCAAATTTACATTATTTTATTGCTATTTTGTGCATTTATTTTGTTACGAATTATATGATTATATGTGTATTTTGTACATATTTTTTATACGTATTTACATTACTTAATGTGTATTTTGTTTATATATATTTAAACAAATTTACGTTATTATATGTAGTTTTATAAATATTTTGATACAAATTTACATTATTTTATGTATTTTGTATATATATTTCAATTCAAATTTAGCTTATTTTATCTATATTTTGTATATCTATTTTAATACGAATTTAATTACTTTTGTGTATTTTTGTATATAGTTATATACAAATTTACGTTATTTTATGTGTATTTTGTATATATATATTTATACAAATACACATTCTTTTATTGGTATTTTGTTTATTTATTTTGATACGAATTTACATTATTTTATGTGTATTTTGTTTACATTTTCTTATACGTATTTACTTCATTTACTGTGTATTTTGTATATATATTTTTATAGAAATCTACGTTATTTTATGTGTATTCTTATATATATTTTGAAACAAATTTACATTGTTTTATATGTATTTTGCATATCTATTTCAATACAAATTTACCTTATTGTATATGGATTTTGTATATTTATTGTAATACAAATTTAAATATTTTATGTGTATTTTGGTATATATATTTTTATTAAAAATGCGCTATTTAATGGGCATTTTGCATCTTTATTTTCATTTAAATTTACATTGCTTTATTAATATTTTGTGTATTTATTTTGATACGATTTTGCATTATTCTATTTGTGTTTTGTATATATTTTTTTATACATACTTGCATTATTTAATGTGTATATTGTATATTTTAAAACAAATTTACGTTATTTTATGCGCATCTTTTAAAATATTTTGATACAAATTTACATTATTTTATGTATTTTGTATATATATTTCAATACAAATTTAGTTTATTTTATGTATATTTTGTATATCTATTTTCGTACAAATTTAAATTACTTTTGTACATTTTTGTAAATAGTTTTATACAAAATTACTTTATTTTATGTTTATTTTGTATATTTATTTTCATACAAATTCACATTCTTCTATTGGTTTTTTGTTTATTTATTTTATTACGAATTTACATTATTTTATGTGTATTTTGTTTATATATTTTTAAACGTATTTATATAATTTTATATGTATTTTTTATTTGTATTTTTATAGAAATTTACATTTTTTTATGTGTATTCGTATATATATTTTGAAACAAATTTACATTGTTTGATGTGTCTTTTTTTCATATCTATTTCAATACAAATTTATCATATTGTATGTGCATTTTGTATATTTATTTTAATACAAATTTAATTATTTGATGTGTATATTTGTATATATATTTTTATAAAAATGTTTTTTTTTTAATGGGTATTTTGCATCTTTTTTTTCATTCAAATTTACATTATTCGATTGATATTATGTGTATTTATTTGGATACGATTTTACATTGTTCTATGTGTATTTTGTATATATTTTATTTATATGTATATATATCTATATCTATTTCTATATATATATATATATATATATATATATATATATATATATATATATATATATATATATATATATATATATATATATATATATATATATATATATATATATATATATATATATATATTCATTTATTGAAATTTAGTTTATTGAATTTGATACAATATATATATATATATATATATATATATATATATATATATATATATATATATATATATATATATATATATATTTTTTTTTTTTATACGTATTTACATCATTTTATGTGTATTTTGCATATATATTTCAATACAAATTTACGTTATTGTATGTGCATTTTGTATATTTATTTTAATACAAATTTAATTATTTTATGTGTATTTTTGTATATTTTGTATATTTGTATATTTTATGGGTATTTTGCATCTTTATTTTCATAGAAATTTATATTATTTTATTGATATGCTGTTAATTTATTTTGATACGATTTTACATTATTCTATATGTATTTTGTATATATTTTTTATACATTTTTCCTTAATTTAATGTGTATTTTGTATATATATTTAATACAAATTTACGTTACGTTACGTTACGTTATGTTACGTGTATTTGTTGATATATTTTGACACAAATTTACAATATCTTATGGGTATTTTATATATATATTTCAAAAGAAATTTTGTATATCTATTTTCATACAAATTCAAATTATTTCTTGGTATTTTTTACATATTTTAATACAGATTTTACTAATGTTATGTGTATTTTGTAAATTTATTTTCATATAAATATATATTATTTTATTGTTTTTTTCTTGATTTATTTTGATAAGAATTTACATTATTTGATATATACTTTGTATATATATTTTTATACATTATTTAATGTTTATTTTGAATATATGTTTTTATACTAATTCATGTTATTTTATGTGTATATGTATATATATTTTCTTACAAATTTTTTATTATTTTATGTGTATTTTGTACATATATTTTATTACAAATTTCCCTTATTTTATGTTTATTTTGTATATTTATTTCATTCAAATTTAAATTATTTTATGTGTATATTTGTATTTGTATTTAGGTTATAATATTTTAATTTACTCTATATATTTTCATACAAAATTCCATTATTTTTTGGTATTTTTTAATTTAATTCGATACAATTTAGATTAGTTCATTGGTATTTTGTATACATATTTTTATACGCATGTACATTATTTAATGTGTGTTTTGTATATATATTTTATGCAAATTTACATAAAATAGCGCATGCATTTTTAAAAAAATTCATATAAAAGTACACATAGAATATTTGAATTTGTATTAAAAATAATATATAAAATGCACATACAATAAGGTAACTTTGTGTTGAAAAAATATGCAAAATACACATAAAACAATGTAAATTTGCTGCAAAATATATATACGAATACACATACAATAACGTAGATTTCTATAGAAATATCAATACAAAATGCACATGAAATGACGTAAATACGTATAAAAATATATATACAAAATACACATTAAATAATGTAAATTTGTGTCAAAATAAATAAAAAAATATCAATAAAAGAATGTGTATTTGTATGATAAAAAATATACAAAATACACATAAAATAACGCAAATTTCTATAAAAATATATGTACAAGAATGCTCATAAAATAAAGTTAATTTGCATAAAAATCCATATACAAAACACACATTAACTAATGTAAATGCGTATAAAAATATGTATACAAATTACCAATGAAATAATCTAAATTCGTATCGAATTAAATTAACAAAATACCAATAAAATAATGTAATTTTGGATGAAATTGTATATAGAAAATACACATAAAAAAATAATGTAAATTTGTATCAAAATATATACGAATACACACAATAAAATAAAGTAAATTATTATGAAAATATATATACAATATAAATATATATATATATTTTTTTATATATATATATATATATATATATATATATATATATATATATATATATATATATATATATATATATATATATATATATATATATATATATATATATATATATATATACAAATTCGTATCAAAATAAATAAACAAAATTCACTAAAAGAATGTATATTTGTAGGAAAATATATATACAAAATACAAATAAAATAACTAAAATTTGTATAAAAATATATACAAAAATATACAAAAATAATTTAAATTTGTTTGGAAATAGATATGCAAAATACACATAAAACTAGGCAAATTTGTATTGAAATACAAAATCAAAATACACATAAAATAATATAAATTTGTATGAAAATATATAAACAAATACACATAAAATAAAGAAAATTTCCATAAAATATATATACATAATATACATTAAATAATCTAAATATGTATGAAATATATATACAAAGTACACATAGAATATTGTAAAATCGTATCAAAATAAATAAACAGAATATCAATAAAATAATGTTAATTTGTATATGAAAATAAAGATGCAAAATACCGATAAAATAAAGCATATTTTAATAAAAATATATACAAAAATACACATTGAATAATTAAATTTGTATTAAAATTAACATACAAAATGCACATACAATAAGATAAATTTGTATTGAAAAAATATGCAAAATAAACATTAAACTGTAAATTTGTTTCAAATATATATACGAATACACATAAAATAACGTAGATTTCTATAGAAATATATGTACTAAATACACCTGAAATGATGTTAATACGTATAAAAATATAAATACAAAATACACATTAAATAATGTAAATTCGCTTTAAAATAAACAAACAAAATATCAATAAAAGAATTTGTATTTGTATGAAAATAGATATACAAAATACACAAAAAATAACCTAAATTTGTATAAATCTATATCCATAAATACACAAACATTAATTTAAATTTGTATGAAAATAAACATACAAAATACACATAAAATTAGGTAAATTTGTATTTAAATACATATACAAAATACACTTAAAATAATGTAAATTTTAATGAAAATATATAAACGAATACACTTAAAATGATATAAATTTGTATAAAATATATATACAAAATACACATTAAATAATGTAAATATGTAAAAAAAAAATTACAAAACACAAATAGGATAATGTAAAATCGTTTAAAAATAAATGCACAGAATATTAATAAAATAATGTAAATTTCTATGAAAATAAAGATGCAAAATTCCGATAAATAACGCATTTTTTATAAAAATATATATAACAAAATACACATAAAATATTTGAATTTGTATTAAAATAAATATGCAAAATGCACATACAATAAGGTAAATTTGTATTGAAATAGATATGCAAAATACATATAAAACAATGTAAATTTGTTTCAAAACATATATACGAATACACATAAAATAACGTAGATTTCTATAAAAACATATATACAAAATACACATAAAATTAAGTAAATACGTATAAAAAAATGTATACATAATACACATAAAATAATGTAAAATCGAATCAAAATAAATAAACAATATACCAATAAAAGAATGTGTATTTGTATAAATATAAATATACAAAATACACATACAAAATAAACATAAAATAAGGTAAATTTGTAGTAAAATATATGTACAAAATACACATAAAATAATGTAAATTTATATGAAAATATACATACAAATAAACATAAAATACCATGAATTTGTATAAAAAAATATATAAAAAATAAATATTAAATAATATAAATGCGTATAAAAATATATATCCAAAGTACATAAAAAATAATGTAAATTTGTATCAATATAAATCAACAAAATACCAATAAAATGATATATATTTTAATGACGATAAATTTACAAAATACATATAACATAACTAAAATTTGTATTAAAATATATACAAAAATACATAAAAATAGTTTGAGTTTGTATGAAAATAGATATACAAAATACACATTAAACTAGGTAAATTTCTTTTGAAATATATATACAAAATATCCATAAAATATTGTAAATTTGTGTCAAAATATATAAACAAATACACATAAAATAACGTAAATTTGTATAAAAAATATATGCAAAATACACATATAATAATGTCAAATCGTATCAAAATGAATGAGCAGAATATCAATAAAATAATGTAAATTTGTATGAAAAAAAAGATGCAAAATAACCATAAAATAAAGAATATTTTTATAAAAATAAATATACAAAAATACACATCGAATAATTAAATTTGTATTAAAATTAATATACAAAATGCATATAAAATAAGGTAAATTTGTATTAAAAAAATATGCAAAATACACATAAAAGTATAAATTTGTTTCAAAATCTATATACGAAACACCTCAAATAACGTAGATTTCTATTGAAATATATATACAAAATACACATAAAATAAAGTAAATTTGCATAAAATTATATACAAAACACACATTAAATAATGTGAATGTGTACATAAAATAAAATAAAATTTGTATCAAACTATATACAAAAATACACAAAAAATAATTTAAATTTGTTTGAAAAGAAATATACAAAATACATATAAAATTAGGTAAATTTGTTTTGAGATACATATACAAAATACACATAAAATAATGTAAATTTGAATGAAAATATATAAACAAATACACTTAAAACAACGTAAATTTGTATAAAATATATATGCAAGATACACATTATATAATGTAAATGTTTATAAAAAATATATATACAAAAAACAAATAGAGTAATGTAAAATCGTATCAAAATAAATACACATAATATCAATAAAATAATGTAAATTTGTATGAAAATAAAGATGCAAAATTCCCATAAAATAGCGCATTTTTTATAAAAATATATATAACAAAATACAATTAAAATATTTAAATTTGTATTGAAATAAATATACAAAATGCATATACAGTAAGGTAAATTTGTATTGAAAGAGATATTCAAAAATACATGTAAAACAATGTAAATTTGTTTCAAAATATATATACGAATACACATAAAATATCGTATATTTCTATAGAAATATATATAGAAAATACATATGAAATTAAGTAAATACGTATAAAAATATATATACAAAATACATATTAAATAATGTAAATTCGTGTCAAAATAAATAAACAAAATATCATGAAAAGAATGTGTATTTGTATGAAAATAGATAATAGATAATAAATTTGTATAATATATATATGCAAGATACACATTAAATAATGTAAATATGTATAAAAAAGTATATACAAAAAACAAATAGAATAATGTAAAATCGTATCAAAATAAATACACCGAATATTAATAAAATAATGTAAATTTGTACGAAAATAAAGATGCAAAATTCCCATAAAATAGCGCATTTCTTATAAAAATATATATACTAAAATCCACATAAAATATTTAAATTTGTATTAAAATAAATATACAAAATGCACATATAATAAGGTAAATTTGTATTGAAAGAGATATGCAAAAATATTTATAAAACAACGTAATTTTGTTTCAAAATATATATACGAACACACATAAAATAACGTAGATTTCTATAAAAATATATATACAAAATACACATATAATTAAGTAAATACGTATAAAAAAATCCAAACAAAATACACATAAAATAGTGTAAATTCGAATCAAAATAAAGAAACAAAATACCAGTAAAAGAATGTGTATTTGTATAAATATAAATATACAAAATACACATACAAAGCAAACATAAAATAAGGTAAATTTGTAAAGAAATATAAGTACAAAATACACATAAAATAATGTAAAGTTATATGAAAATATATATACAAATACACATAAAATACCATGAAGTTGTATAGAAATATATATTCAAAATAAATATTAAATAATGTAAATGCGTATAAAAATATATATACAAAGTACATATATAATAATGTAAACTCGTATCAATATAAATCAACAAAACACCAATAAAATAAAATATATTTGAATGAAAATAAATTTACAAAATACACATAACATAACTAAAATTTGTATTAAAATATATACAAAAATACATAAAAATAATTTGAGTTTGTATGAAAATAGATATACAAAATACACATAAAACTAGGTAAATTTCTTTTGAAACATATATACAAAATACCCATAAAATATTTTAAATTTGAGTGAAAATATATAAACAAATACACATAAAATAACGTAAATTTGTATGAAAAATATTTACAAGTTACACATAGAATAATGTCAAATCGTATCAAAATGAATGAGCAGAATATCAATAAAATAATGTAAATTTGTATGAAAATAAAGATGCAAAATACCCATAAAATAAAGCATATTTTTATAAAAATACTTATACAAAAATACACATCGAATAATTAAATTTGTATTAAAATTAATATACAAAATGCATTTACAATAAGGTAAATTTGTATTGAAAAAATATGCAAAATACACATAAAAGTGTAAATTTGTTTCAAAATCTATATACAAATACACATAAAATAACGTAGATTTCTATAGATGTATATATGCAAAATACACATGAAATGATGTAAATACGTATAAAAATATATATACAAAATACACTTTAAATAATGTGAACTCGCGTCAAAATAAATAAACACAAATATACCTTATTTAATGTTTATTTTGCATATTTATTTCATTCAATTTTAAATTATTTTATGTGTATATTTGTATTTGTATTTAGGTTATTTTATGTGTATTTTCTATATATATTTTCATCCAAAACTACATTATTTTATTGCTATTTTCTTAATTAATTCGATACGAATTTAGATTATATCATAGGTATTTTTATACATATTTTTATACTCTTTTATATCATCTAATGTTTGTTTTGTATATATATTTTTATACGAATTTATTTTATGTGCCTTTTTGTACATATATTTTCATAGAAATTTGCGTTATTTTATGTGTATTTTGTATATGTTTTCTCATACAAATTTATATTATTTTATTTGTATTTTGTTTATTTATTTTGATACGAATTACATGATTATATGTGTATTTTTTAAATATTTTTTATACGTATTTACATTATGTAATGTGTATTTTCTTTATATATTTTTATACAAATTTACGTTATTATATGTGTATTTGTATAAATATTTTGAAATAAATTTACTTAATTTTATGTATTTTGTATATATATTTCAATTCAAATTTAGCTTATTTTGTGTGTATTTTGTATATCTATTTTCATACAAATTTAATTACTTCTGTGTATTTTTGTATATAGTTTTATATAAATTTACGTTATTTTATGTGTATTTTGTATATTTATATTTATACAAATACACATTTTTTTATTGGTATTTTGTTTATTTATTTTGATACGAATTTACATTATTCTATATGTATTTTGTATACATTTTTTTTATACGTATTTACTTCATTTTATGTGTATTTTGTATATATATTTTTATAGAAATCTACGTTATTTTATGTGTATTCGTATATATATTTTGAAAGAAATTTACATTGTTTTATATGTATTTTGCATATCTATTTCAAAACAAATTTACCTTATTGTATGTGTATTTTGTATATTTGTTGTAATACAAATTTAAATTTTTTATGTGTATATTTGTATGTATATTTAAAAAAAAAGGCGTTATTTATTGGGTATTTTGCTTCTTTATTTTCATACAAATTTACATTATTTCATTAATATTCTGTGTTTTATTTTGATACGATTTTACATTATTCTATTTGTGTTTTGTATATATATTTTTATACATATTTACATTATTTAATTTGTATTTTGTATATATATTTTATACAAATACGTTATTTTAAATATATTTGTTTATGTATTTTTATTCAAATTTACATTATTTTATGTGTATTTTGTATATGTATCTCAATACAAATTGACCTAATTTTATGTGTATTTCGTATATTTATTTTCATACAAATTTGAATTATTTTTGTGTATTTTTGTATATAGTTTCATACAATTTTAGGTTATTTTATGTGTATTTTGTATATCTATTTTCATACAAATGCACAATCTTTTAATGATTTTTTATTTATTTATTTTGACGCGAATTTACATCATTTCATGTGTATTTTGTATATATATTTCTATGGAAATCTACGTTATTTTATGTGTTTTCGTATATATATTTTGAAACAAATCTACACTGTTTAATGTGCATTTTGTATATTTTTTAAATACAAATTTACCTTATTGAATCTGCATTTTGTATATTAATTTTAAGACAAATTTAATTATTCTATGTGTATTTTTGTATATGTATTTTTTTTTTAAATATGGTTTATTTTATTTATTTTGCATCTTTATTTTCATACAAATTTATATTATTTTATTGATATTCTGTGTATTTATTTTGATGCGGTTTTACATTATTTTATGTGTATTTTGTATATATATTTTATACAAATGTACGTTATTTTACGTGTATTTGTTTTCATTTCATACAAATTTACATTATTTTATGTGAATTTTGTACATGTATTTAAATAAAAATTAACTAATTATTTGTGTATTTTGTATATCTATTTTCATACTAATTGAAATTATTGTTTTTTTTTTTTGTATATATTTTTTATAGAAGTTCTCGTTATTTTATGTGTATTTTCTATATTTATTTTCTTACACATATACGTTCTTTTATCGGAATTTTGTTTATTTAATTTGGTACGAATTTTCATTATTTTAGGTGTATTTGGTATATATATTTTTATACTTTTTAAAATTATATTATATGTATTTTATATGTATATTTTCATAGAAATTTACTCTATTTTATGTGTATTCGTATATATATTTTGATACAAATTTACATTATTTATGTGTATTTTGCATATCTATTTCAATACAAATTTACTTTATTGTATGTGCATTTTGAATATTTTTTTAATAGAAATTAAATTATTTTATATGTATTTTTGTATATACATTTTTATGCAAATATGCGTTATTATATAGGTATTTTGCGTTTTTATTTTCATACAAATTTACATTATTTTATTGATATTCAGTTTGTTTATTTTGATACGATTGAACATTATTCTATGAGCATTTTGTATATATTTTTTTATACATATTTACATTATTTATTGTTTATTTTGTATATATATTTTATCCAAATTTACGTTATTTTATGTGTATTTGTTTAAATATTGTTATAAAAATTTACATTATTTTATGTGTATTTTGTATATGTATTTCAATACTAATTTGCCTAATTTTATGTGTATTTTGCATATATATTTTCAAACAAATTTAAATTATTTTTTGTGTATTTTTGTATATATTTTTATACAAATTTTAGTTATTTTATTTGTATTTTGTATATATATTTTCCTACAAATATTCATTCTTTAATTCGAATTTTCTTTATTTATTTTAATAAGAATTTACATTATTTTCTGTGTATTTTGTATATATATTTTTCTACGTATTTAAATTATTTTATGTGTATTTTGTATATACATTTTCGTAAAAATTTACGTTATTTTATTGTGTGTATTCGTATATATTTTGTTACAAATTTTATACCAATTCATGTTATTTTATGTGTATTTGTATATATATTTTCATACAAATTTATATTATTTTAAGTGGAATTTTACATATATTTCATTATAAATTTACCTTATTTGATGTTTATTTTGTATATTTATTTCATTCAATTTTAAACTATTTTGTATGTATATTTGCATTTGTATTCAGGTTATTTTATATCTATTTTCTATATGTATTTTCATCCAAAATTACAATATTTTATTGGTATTTTCTTAATTTAATTCGATACGAATTTAGATTATTTCAAAGGTATTTTGTATACAATTTTTTATACGCATTTACATTATGTAATGTGTGTTTTGTATATATTTTTTAATGCAAATTTATTTTATGTGCATTTTTGTACATATATTTTTTATAGAAATTTGCGTTATTTTATGTGTATTTTGTATATGTTTTCTCATAAAAATTTACATTATTTTATTGGCATTTTTTTTATTTATTTAGATACGAATTACATGATTATATGTGTATTTTGTACATATTTTTTTTATACGTATTTACATTATTTAATGTGTATTTTGTTTATATATTTTTATATAAAATTTACGTAATTATTTGTGTATTTGTATAAATATATTGATACAAATTTACATTATTTTATGTATTTTGTATATATATTTCAATTCAAATTAAGCTTATTTTGTGTGTATTTTGTATATCTATTTTTATACAAATTGAATTACTTATGTGTATTTTTGTATATAGTTTTATATAAATTTACGTTATTTTATGTGCATTTTGTATATTTATATATATACAAATACACATTCTTTTATTGGTATTTTGTTTATTTATATATATACGAATTTACATGATTTTATGAATTCTGTATATATTTTTTTTAATCTTATTTACTTAATTTTATGTGTATTTTTTATATGTATTTTTATAGAAATCTACGTTATTTTATGTGTATTCGTATATATATTTTGAAACAAATTTACATTATTTTCTATGTATTTTGCATATGTATTTCAATACAAATTTACCTTATTGTATGTGCATTTTGTATATTTATTTTAATACAAATTCAAATATTTTATGTGTATTTTGGTATTTATAATTTTATAAAAAATGCGTTATTTTATAGGTATTTTGCATCTTAATTTTCATACAAATTTACATTATTTTATTAATATTCTGTGTATATATTTTGATACGATTTTACATTATTATATTTGTGTTTTGTATATATTTTTTTATACATATTTACATTATTTAATGTGTATTTTGTATATATATTTCATACAAATTTACGTTAATTTATGTGTATGTGTTTATATATTTTCATTCAAATTTACATTATTTTATGTGTATTTTGTATATGTATTTCAATACAAATTTACCTAATTTTATGTGTATTTTTTATATTTCTTTTCATACAAATTTAGATTATTTTTGTGTATTTTTGTATATAGTTTCATACAAATTTAGTTTATTTTATGTACGCATTTACATTATTTAATGTGTGTTTTGTCTATATATTTTTATGCAAATCTACTTTATTTTATGTGCACTTTTGTACATATATTTTTATAGAAATTTGCGTTATTTTATGTGTATTTGTATATGTTTTCTCATACAAATTTACTTTATTTTATTGCTATTTTGTTTATTTAGTTTGATACAGATTACATGATTATATATGTATTTTCTACATATTTTTTATACGTATTTACATGACTTAATGTATATTTTGTTTATATGTTTTTAAAGAAATTTACGTTATTATATGTATTTTTATAAATATTTTGATACAAATTTACATTATTTGATTTATTTTGTATATACAATTTAATTCAAATTTAGCTTATTTTATCTGTATTTTGTATATTTATTTTTATACGAATTTAATTTCTTCTGTGTATTTTTGTATATAGTTTTATACAAATTTACGTTATTTTATGTGTATTTTGTATATTTATATTTATACAAATACACTTCTTTTATTGGTATTTTGTTTATTTATTTTGATACGAATTTACATTATTTTATGTGTATTTTGTATACATTTTCTTATACGTATTTACTTCATTTTATATGTATTTTGTATATATATTTTTATAGAATTCTACGTTATTTTCTGTGTATTCGTATATATATTTTGAAACAAATTTACATTGTTTTATATGTATTTTGCATATCTAATTCAATATAAATATACCTTATTGTATGTGCATTTTGTATATTTATTGTAATACAAATTTAAATATTTGATGTGTATATTGGTATATGTATTTTTATGAAAAATGCGCTATTTAATGGGTATTTTGCATCTTTATTTTCATACAAATTTATATTGTTTTATTAATATTCTGTGTATTTATTTTGATACGATTTTACATTATTCTATTTGGGTTTTGTATATATTTTTTTATACACATTTACATTATTTAATGTGTATTTTGTATATTTTAAAGCAAATTTACGTTATCTTATGCGCATATGTTGAAATATTTTGATTCAAATTTACATTATTTTTTTGTATTTTGTATATATATTTCAATACAAATTTAGTTTATTTTATGTATATTTTGTATATCTATTTTCATACAAATTTAAATTAGTTTTGTGATTTTTTGTATATAGTCTTATACAAAATTACGTTATTCTTTTATTGGTATTTTGTTTATTTATTTTGCTACGAGTTTACATTATTTTATGTGTATTTTGTATATATATTTCTAAACGTATTTACATCATTTTATGAGTATTTTTTATTTGTATTTTTATAGAAATTTATGTTTTTTTTATGAGTATTCGTATATATATTTAGAAAGAAATTTACATTGTTTGATGTGTGTTTTGCATATCTATTTCAATACAAATTTATCATATTGTATGTGCATTTTGTATATTTATTTTAATACAAATTTAATTATTTGATGCGTATTTTTGTATATATGTTTTTATAAAAATATGTTTTTTTTTTAATGGGTATTTTGCATCTTTATTTTCATACAAACTTACATTATTTGATTGATATTCTGTGTATTTATTTTGATACGATTTTACATTGTTCTATGTGTATTTTGTATATATTTTATTTTACATATTTACATTATTTAATGTGCATTTTCTATATATATTTTATATAAAACATACGTTACTTTATGTCTATTTGCTTATGTATTTTTATAAAAATTTACATTATTTTATGTGTATTTTGTATATGTATTTCAATACAAATTGACCTAATTTTATGTGGATTTTGTATATCTATTTTCATACATATTGAAATTTTTTTTCTCTTTTTTTTGTATGTATTTTAATACAAATTTTAGGTTTTTTATATA
Organism: Eriocheir sinensis; assembly: GCF_024679095.1. Taxonomy (NCBI): domain Eukaryota; kingdom Metazoa; phylum Arthropoda; class Malacostraca; order Decapoda; family Varunidae; genus Eriocheir; species Eriocheir sinensis. The sequence continues at coordinate 208,338 of NW_026110673.1, forward strand.
TTATTTTGTATATTGATTTTCCTACATATATATATTCTTTTATTGAAATTTAGTTTATTGAATTTGATACGAGTTTACCTTATTTTAGGTGTATTTTGTATATATATTTTTATATGTATTTACATCATTTTATGTGTTTTTTTTTAAATATATTTTCATAGAAATTTACGTTATTTTATGTGTTGTCGTATATATATTTTAATACAAATTTACATTATTTGATGTGTATTTTGCATATCTATTTCAATACAAATTTACCTAATTGTATGTGCATTTTGTATATTTATATTTATACAAATACACATTCTTTTATTGGTATTTTGTTTATTTATTTGATACGATTTTACATTATTTTATGTGTATTTTGTATACATTTTTTTATACTTATTTACTTCATTTTATGTGTATTTTGTATATATTTTTATAGAAATCTACGTTATTTTATGAGTATTCGTATATATATTTTGAAACAAATTTACATTGTTTTATATGTATTTTGCATATCTATTTCAATACAAATTTATCTTATTGTATGTGCATTTTTTGTATTTATTTTAATACAAATTTTAATATTTTATGTATATTTTTATAAAAAATGCGTTATTTTATGGGTATTTTGCATCTTTATTTGCATACAAATTTACATTATTTTATTTTGATACGATTTTACATTATTCTATTTGTGTTTTGTATATATTTTTTTATACATATTTACATTATTTAATGTGTATTTTGTATATATATTTGATACAAATTTACGTTATTTTAAGTGTATATGTTTATATATTTTCATTCAAATTTACATTATTTTATGTGTATTTTGTATATGTATTTCAATACAAATTTACCTAATTTTATGTGTATTTTGTATATTTATTTTCATACAAATTTAAATTATTTTTGTGTATTTCTGTATATAGTTTTATACAAATTTAGTTTATTTTATATGTATTTTGTATATCTATTTTCATACAAATACAGTTTCTTTTATTGATATTTTGTTTATTTATTTTGACGCGAATTTACATTATTTAATGTGTAATTTGTATATATATTTTTATACGTATTTACATCATTTCATGTGTATTTTGCATATATATTTCTATAGAAATTTACGTTATTTTATGTGTATTCGTATATAGATTTTGAAACAAATTTACACTTTTATGAGTATTTCGCATATTTTTTCAATACAAATTTACCTTATTGTATATGCATTTTGTATATTAATTATAATACAAAATTGATTACTCGATGTGTATTTTTGTATAAGTATTTTTATAAAAATATGCTTTATTTTATGGTATTTTGCATTTTTATTTTCAAACAAATCTACATTATTATATTGATATTCTGCTCATTCATTTTGATACGATTTGACATTATTCTATATGTATTTTGTATATATTTTTCATTCAAATTTACGTTATTTTATGTGTAATTTTTTTAAATATTTTGACTCAAATTTACAATATTTTATGGGTATTTTGTATATATTTCAAAAAAAATTTACCTAGTTTTATGTGTATTTTTTATATCTATTTTCATACAAACTCAAATTATTTTTATGTATTTTTGTATATATTCTAATACAAATTTTAGTTAAGTTATGTGTATTTCGTAAATTTATTTTCATTCAAATATATATTATTTTATTGGTATTTTGTTAATTTATATTGATACGAATTTACATTATTTTATATGTAGTTTGTATATATATTTTTATACGCATTTACATTATCTAATATTTATTTTGAATATATATTTTTATACAAATTCATGGTATTTTATGTGTATTTCTATATATATTTTCATATAAATTTACATTATTTTATGTGTATTTTGTACATATATTTCATTACAAATTTACCTTATTTTATGATTATTTTGTATGTGTTTTTTGTATATTTATATTTATACAAATACACATTTATTTATTGGTATTTTGTATATTTATTTTGATTCGAATTGACATTATTTTAAGTATATTTTGCATACATTTTTTTAAACGTGTTTACTTAATTTTATGTGTATTTTGTATACATATTTTTATAGAAATCTACGTTATTATATGTGTATTCGTATATATATTTTAAAAGAAATTTACATTGTTTTATATTTATTTTTGCATATCTCTTTCAATACAAATTTACTTTATTGTAAGTGCATTTTGTATATTTATTTAAATACAAATTTAAATATTTTATGTGTATTTTGTTATATATGTTTTTATAAGAAATGCGCTATTTTAGGGAAATTTTGCATCTTTATTTTTTTATAAATTTACATTATTTTATTAATATTCGGTGTATTTATTTTGATACGATTTTACATTATTCTATTTCTTTTTTGTATATATTTTTTATACATATTTACATTATTTAATGTGTATCTTGCATATTTATTTTATACAAATATATTATCTATTATCTATTTTCATACAAATACATATTCTTTTCGTGATATTTTGTTTATTTATTTTGACACGAATTTACATTATTTAATATGTATTTTGTATATATATTTTTATACGTATTTACATAATTTCATATGTATTTTGTATATATATTTCTATAGAAATCTACGTTATTTTATGTGTATTCGTATATATATTTTGAAACAAATTTACATTGTTTTATATGTATTTTTGAATATCTCTTTCAATACAAATTTACCTTACTGTATATGCATTTTGTATAATTATTTCAATACAAATTTAAATATTTTATGTGTATTTTGGTATATATATTTTTATAAAAAATGCGCTATTTTATAGGAATTTTGCATCTTTATTTTCATACAAATTTACATTATTTTATTGATATTCTGTGTATTTATTTTGATACGATTTTACATTATTCTATTTGTTTATTGTATATACTTTTTTATACACATTTACATTATATAATGTGTATCTTGCATATATGTTTAATACAAATTTACGTTATTTTAAGTGTATTTGTTTATATATTTTCATTGAAATTTACATTATTTGATGTGTATTTTGTATATGTATATCAATACAAATTTATCTAATTTTATGTGTATTTTGTATATTTCTTTTCAAACAAATTTAGATTATTTTTGTGTATTTTTGTATATAGTTTTATACAAATTTACGTTATTTTATGTACGCATTTACATTATTTAATGTGTGTTTTGTATACATATTTTTATGCAAATTTACTTTATTTTATGTGCATTTTTGTACATATATTTTTATAGAAATTTGCGTTATTTTATGTGTATTTGTATATGTTTTCTCATACAAATTTACATTATTTTATTGCTATTTTGTTTATTTATTTTGATACGAATTACATGATTATATATGTATTTTGTACATATTTTTTATACGTATTTACATTACTTAACGTATATTTTGTTTACATATTTTTAAACAAATCTACGTTATTATATGTATTTGTATTAATATTTTGATACAAATTTACATTATCTTATGAATTTTGTATATACATTTCAATTCAAATATAGCTTATTTTATCTGTATTTTGTATATTTATTTTCATACAAATTTAATTACTTCTGTGTATGTTGTTGATTTATATTGATACGAGTTTACATTATTTTATATGTACTTTGTATATATTATTTTATACGCATTTACATTATTTAATATTTATTTTGAATATATATTTTTATACAAATTCATGGTATTTTATGTGTATTTGTATATATATTTTCATATAAATCTACATTATTTTATGTGTATTTTGTACATATATTTCATTACAAATTTACCTTATTTTATGTTTATTTTGTATGTGTATTTTGTATATTTATATTTATACAAATACACATTCTTTTATTGGTATTTTGTTTATTTATTTTGATTCGAATTTACATTATTTTATGTGTATTTTGTATACATTTTTTTATACGTATTTACTTAATTTTATGTGTATTTTGTATATATATATTTTTATAGAAATCTACGTTATTTTATGTGTATTCGTATATATATTTTGAAACAAATTTACATTGTTTATTGTTTATTTTATTAATATTCTGTGTATTTATTTTTAAACGATTTTACATTATTCTATTTGTATTTTGTATATATATATATATATATATATATATATATATATATATATATATATTTTATACAAATTTACATCATCTTAAGTGTATTTGTTTATATATTTTTATTCAAATTTACTTTATTTTAAGTGTATTTTGTATATGTATTTAAATACAAATTTACCTAATTTTATGTGTATTTTGTATATTTATTTTCATACAAATTTAAATTATTTTTGTGTATTTATGTATATAGATTTATTCAAATTTAGGTTATTTGATGTGTATTTTGTATATCTATTTTCATACAAATACACGTTCTTTTATTAATATTTTGTTTATTTATTTTGAAGAGAATTTACATTATTTAATGTGTATTTTGTATATATATTTTTATACGTAATTACATCATTTCAGGTGTATTTTGTACATATATTTCTATAGAAATCTACGTTATTTTATGTGTATTCGTATATATATTTGAAACAAATTTACAATTTTATGTGTATTTTTCATATTTTTTCAATACACATTTACCTTATTGTATGTGCATTTTCTATATTAATTTTAATACAAATTTAATTATTCAATGTGTATTTTTGTATACGTATTTTCATTAAAATATGCTTTATTTTATCGGTATTTTGCATTTTTATTTTCATATACAAATTTACATTATTTTATTGATATTCTGATTATTTATTTTGATACGATTTTACAATATTCTGTGTACTTTGTATATATATTTCATACATATTTACATTATTTAATGTATATTATGTATATATATTTTATTGAAATTTACTTTATTTTATGTGTATATGTTTATATATTTTCATACAAATTTACATTATTTTATGTGTATTTTGTATATGTATTTCAATACAAATCTGCCTAATTTTATGTGTATTTTGCATATCTATTTTCAAACAAATTTAAATTATATTTGTGTATTTTTGGACATATTTTTATACAAATTTTAGTTATTTTATTTGTATTTTGTATATATATTTTCCTACAAATATACATTCTTTTAGTGGAATTTTGTTTATTTATTTTGATACGAGTTTACATTATTTTATGTGTATTTTGTATATATATTTTTCTAGGTATTTACATTATTTTATGTGTATTTTGTATATATATTTTCATAAAAATTTACGTTATTTTATTGTGTGTATTCATATATATTTTGATACAAGTTTACATTATTATTTTATGTGTATTTTCTGCATACAATTTCATGGAAAATTACATTATTTTAATGGTGTTTTGTTAATTTAATTCGTTACGAATTTAAATTATTTCATAGGTATTTAGTATACATATTTTTATAAGCATTTACATTATTTAATATGTGTTTTGTATATATATTTTTATGCAAATATACTTTATTTTATGTGTATTTTTGTACATATATTTTTATAGAAATTTGCGTTATTTTATATGCATTTTTTAGATGTTTTCTCATACAAATTTACATTAATTTATTGGTATTTTGTTTATTTATTTTGATACGAGTTACATTATTATATATGTGTTTTGTGTATATATTTTTATACGCATTTACATTATTTAATGTGTATTTTGTTTATGTGTTTTTATACAAATTTACGTTATTTTATGTGTATTTGTATAAATATTTTGATACAAATTTACATTATTTGATATATTTTGTATAAATATATTTAAATTAAAATTTAGCTTATTTTATGTGTATTTTGTATATCTATTTTCATACAAATTTAACTCCTTTTGATTATTTTTGTATATAGTTTGATATAAATTTACGTTATTTTAAGTGTATTTTATATATTCATAATTATTCAAATACACATTCTTTTATTGGTATTTTGTTTATTTATTTTGATACGAATTTACATTATTTTATGTGTATATTGTATACATTTTTTTATACGTATTTACTTCATTTTGTGTGTATTTTCTATATATATTTTTATAGAAATCTACGCTATTTTATGTATATTCGTATATATATTTTGAAACAAATTTACATTGTTTTATATGTATTTTGCATATTTATTTCTATATAAATTTACCTCATTGTATGTGCATTTTGTATATTTATTTTAATATAAATTTAATATAATATAATAATAATAATAATAATAATAATAATAATAATAATAATAATAATAATAATAATAATAATAATAATAATAATAATAATAATAATAATAATAATAATGATAATAATAATAATAATAATAATAATAATAATAATAATAATAATAATAATAATAATAATAAATTTAATTTTAATAAAAATGCGTTATTTTATGGGTATTTTGCATCTTAATTTTCATACAAATTTAGATTATTTTATTAACATTCTATGTATTTATTTTGATTCGATTTTACATTATTCTATTTGTGTTTTGTATATATTTTTTTATACATATTTACATTACTTAATGAGTATTTTGTATATATATTTTATACAAATTTACGTTAATATAAGTGTATTTGTTTATATATTTTCATTCAAATTTACATTATTTTATGTGTATTTTGTATATGTATTTCAATACAAATTTACCTAATTTTATGTGTATTTTGTATATTTATTTTCATACAAATTAAAATTATTTTTGTGTATTTTTGTTTTATTCAAATTTACGTTATTTTATGTGTATTTTGTTTATGTATTTTCATACAAATACACATTCTTTTATTGATATTTTCTTTATTTATTTTGACACGAATTTACATTATTTAATGTGTAATTTGTATATATATTTTTATACGTATTTACATCATTTCATGTGTATTTTGTATATATATTACTATAGAAATCTACGTTATTTTATGTGTGTTCGTATATATATTTTGAAACAAATCTACATTATTTTATGTGTATTTTGTATATATATTTCATTAGAAATCTGCCTTATTTTATGTTTATTTTTATATATATTTTCATTCAAATTCAAATTATTTGATGTGTATATATTTATTTGTATTTACGTTATTTTATGTATATTTTCTATATATATTTTCATTCAAAATTACATTATTTTAACGGTATTTTGTTCATTTATTTCGATACGAATTTAGATTATATCATATTTATTTTCTATATATATTTTTATACGCATTTACATTATTAATATGTGTTTTGTATATATATTTTCTATACAATTTTACTTAATTTTGTGTACATTTGTGTTGTTCCTTTTATACAAATTTACATTATTTTAAGTGTATTTTGTACTTTTTTATTATAAATTTGCTTGATTTTATGTGTATTTTCTTTATTTATTTCCATACAAATATAAGGTATTTGATGTGCGTTTTTGTACATATATTTTTTATAGAAATTTGCGTTATTTTATGTGTATTTTGTATATATTTTTTCATACAAATTTACATTTTTTTATTATTATTTTTTTATGTATTTTGAAACGAATTTACTTTATTATATGTGGATTTTGTATATATTTTGTATAAGTATTCTCATAATTTAATGTGTATTATGTTTATATATTTTAAAACAAATTTACGTTATTTTATGGGTATTTGTTTAATTATTTTGAAAGAAATATACATTATTTTATGTATTTTTTATATATATTTCAATACAAATTTATTTTATTTTATATATATTTTGTATATCTATTTTCATACAAATTTAAACTACTTTTGTGTATTTTTGTATAGTTTTATGCAAATTTACGTTATCTTATGTGTATTTTGTATATTTATTTTCATACAAACTCACATTCTTCTATTGGTATTTTGTTTATTTATTTTGGTACGAGTTTACATTATTTTATGTGTATTTTGTATACATATTTTTATACGTATTTACATCATTTTATGTGTATTTTTTACATATATTTTTATAGAAATTTACGTTTTTTTTATGATTATTCGTATATATATTTTGCAACAAATTTACATTGTTTGATGTGTGTTTTGCATATCTATTTCAATACATATTTACCATATTGTATGTGTATTTTGTATATTTATTTTAATACAAATTTAATTATTTGATGTGTATTTCTGTATATATATTTCTATAAAAATGTGCTTTTTTTATGATTATTTTGCATCTTTATTTTCTTACAATTTTACATTATTTTATTGATATTCTGTGTATTTATTTTTATACGATTTAACATTGTTCTATGTGTATTTTGTATATATTTTATTTTATTTTCATTTCTATATATATTTTATACTTATATACGTTATTTTATGTCTATTTGCTTATATATTTTCATAGAAATTTACATTATTTTATGTGTATTTTTTATATGTATTTCAATACAAATTTATCTGATTTTATGTGTATTTTGTATATTTATTTTCCTACATATATACATTCTTTTATTAAAATTTAGTTTATTGAATTTGATACGAATTTACATTATTTTAGGTGTATTTTGTATATATATTTTTATTTGTATTTACATCATTTTATGTGTATTTTTTAGATATATTTTCATAGAAATTTACGCTATTTCATGTGTTTTCGTATACATATTTTAATACAAATTTACATTATTTGATGTGTATATTGAATATCTATTTCAATACAAATTTATCTTATTGTATGTGGATTTCGTATATGTATTTTAATACAAATTTAATTATTTTATGGGTATTTTTGTATAAATATTTTTATATAAATATGCGTTATTTTATGGGTATTTTGCATCTTTATTTTCATAGAAATTTATATAATTTTATTGATATTCTGTTCATACTTTGAATATTTATTTTTATACGCATTTACATTATTCAATGTTTATTTTGAAAATATATTTTTATACAAATTCATGTTATTTTATATGTATTTGTATATATATTTTCATACAAATTTATATTATTTTCTGTGTATTTTGTACATATATTTTATTACAAATTTACCTTATTTTATGTTTATTTTGTATATTAATTTCATTCAATTTTAAATTATTTAATGTGTATATTTGTATTTGAATTTAGTTTATTTTATATGTATTTTCTATATATATTTTCATCCAAAATCCCATTATTTTATTGGTACTTTGTTAATTTAATTCGATACGAATTTATATTAATTGATAGGTATTTTGTATACATATTATATATGCATTTACATTATTTAATGTGTGTTTTGTATATATATTTTTATGCAAATTTACTTTATTTTATGTGCATTTTTGTACATATATTTTTAAAGAAATTTGCGTTATTTTATGTGTATTTTGCATATGTTTTCTCATACAAAATTACATTATTTCATTGGTATTTTGTTAATTTATTTTGATATGAATTATATTATTATATGTGTATTTTGAACATATTTTTTATACGTATTTACATTATTTAATGAGTATTTTGTTTTTATATTTTTATAAAAATTTACGTTATTATATGTGTATTTGTATAAATATTTTGATACAAATTTACATTATTTTATGTATTTTGTATATATATTTCAATTCAAATTTAGCTTATTTTATGTGTTTTTTGTATAACTATTTTCATACAAATTTAGTTACTTCTGTGTATTTTTGTATATAGTTTTATACAAATTTACGTTATTTTCTGTGTATTTTCTATATTTATATTTATATAAATACACATTCTTTTATTGGTATTTCGTTTATTTATTTTGATACGAGTTTACATTATTTTATGTGTATTTTGTATACTTAAAATAACGTAAATTTGTATGAAATATATATACAAAATACACATTGAATAATGTAAATATACATAAAAAAAATATATACAAAACACATATAGAATAATGTACAATCGTATCAAAATAAATACACATAATATTAATAAAATAATAAAAATTTGTATGAAAATTAAGATGCAAAATACACATAAAATAACGCATTTTTTTTAAATATATTACCAAAATACACATAAAATATTTGAATTTGTATTAAAATAAATATACAAAATGAACATACAATAAGGTAAATTTGTACTGAAATAGATATGCAAAATACATATAAAACAATGTAAATTTGTTTCAAAATATATATACGAATACACATAAAATAACGTAGATTTCTATAAAAAGATATATACAAAATACACATAAAATGAAGGAAATACATATAAAAAATATATATACAAAATACACATAAAGTAATGTAAATTCGTATCAAAATAAATCAACAGAATACCAATAAAAGAATGTGTATTTGTATAAATATAAATATACAAAATGCACATAAAATAACGTAAATTTATATAAAACTATATTCAAAGATACACAGAAGTAATAAAATTTGTATGAAAATAAATATACAAAATACACACAAAATAAGCTCAATTTGAAATGAAATATATATACAAAATACATGAAATAATGTAAATTTGTATCAAAATAATTATACAAATACACATATAATAACGTTAATATGTATAAAAATATATAAACAAAATACACATTAAATAATGTAAATACGTATAAAAAATATGTACAAAATTCATATATAATCATGTAATTCGTTTCAAAATAAATAAACAAAATACCAATAAATTAATTTAACTTTGTATGAGAAAAAATCTACAAAATACAGAAAAAATAACGCAAATTTCTATAAAAATATATGAACAAAAATGCACATAAAATAAAGTGAATTTACATAAAAATATATATACAAAACACACATTAAATAATGTAAATGCGTATAAAAATATGTATACAAAATACCTATGAAATAATCTAAATTCGTATCGAATTAAATTAACAAAATACCAATAAAATAATGTAATTTTGGATGAAATTGTATATAGAAAATTCCCATGAAATAACCTAAATACAAATACAAATATACACATAAAATAATTTAAAATTGAATGAAATAAATATACAAAATAAACATAAAATAAGATAGATTTGTAATGAGATATATACAAAAATACACATAAAATAATATAAATTTGTATGAAAATATTAATTTTTTATACAAATTTAATTATTAAATATGTATTTTTATATATGTTTTTTTTATAAAAATATGCTTTATTTTATGGGTATTTTGCATCTTTATTTTCATACAAATTTACATTATTTTATTGATATTCTCTGTATTTATTTTGATACGATATTGCATTATTCTATGCGCATTTTGTATATATATATTTTATACAAATGTACGTTATTTTTTGTGTATTTGTTTTCATTTCATACAAATTATATTTTATGTGTGTTTTGTAGATGTATTTAAAGTCAAATTTAACTATTTTGTATATATATTTTCATACAACTTGAAATTATTATTTTTTTTTTGTATATATTTTTATACATTATTTTATGTGTGTTTTGTATATTTATTTTCCTACAAATATACGTTCCTTTATCGGAATTTTGTTTATTTATTTTGATACGAATTTACATTATTTTAGGTGTATTTTAATACTATTTACATCATTTTATATGTATTTTTTATGTATATTTTCATAGAAATTTACTGTATTTTATGTGTATTCGCATATATATTTAGATAAAAATTTTAGATTATTGACGTGTATTTTGCATATCTATTTCAATACAAATTTACTTTATTGCATGTGCATTTTGAATATTTATTTCAATACAAATTTAATTATTTCAAGTGTATTTTTGTATATATATTTTTATGCTAATATGCGTTATTATATGGATATTTTGCATCTTTATTTTCATACAAATTTACATTATTTTATTGATATTCTGTTTATTTATTTTGATACGATTTGACATTATTCTATGTGTATTTTGTATATATATTTTTACACATATTTACATCATTTAATGTATATTTTGAATTTATATTTCATCCAAATTTACGTTATTTTATGTGTATTTGTTTACATATTTTCATAAAAATTTACATTATTTTATGTATGTTTTATAATTTATATATATATTTCAATACAAAGTTGCCTAATTTTATGTGTATTTTGCATATCTATTTTCAAACAAATTTAAATTATTTTTGTATATTTTTGTATATATTTTTATACAAATTTTAGTTATTTTATTTGTATTTTATGTATATATTTTCCTACAAATATACATTCTTTTATTGGAATTTTGTTGATTTATTTTGATACGAATTTACATTACTTTATGTGTATTTTGTTTATATATTTTTTGACGTATTTACATTATCTTATGTGCATTTTGTATATAATTTTTCATAAAAATTTACGTTATTTTAATGTGTGTATTCGTATATATTTTGATACAAATTTTATACAAATTCATGTTATTTTATGTGTTTGAATATATATTTTCATATAAATTTACATTATTTTATGTGTGTTTTTACATATATTTCATTACAAATTTACATTATTTTATGTTTATTTTATATATTCATTTCATGCAATTTTAAATTATTTTATGTGTATATTTCTATTTGTATTTAGGTTATTTTATATGTATTTTCTATATATATATATATTCATCCAAAATTACATTATTTTATGGGTATTTTGTTAATTTAATTCGATACGAATTTAGATTATTTCAAAGGCATTTTGTATACATGTTTTTATACGCATTTACATTATTTAATGTGTGTTTTGTATATATATTATTATGCAAATTTACTTTATTTTATGTGCATTTTTGTACATACATTTTTAAAGAAATTAGCGTTATTTTAAGTGTATTTTGTATATGTTTTCTCATACAAATTTTCATTATATTAATGGTATTTTGTTTATTTATTTTGATACGAATTACATGATTATATATATATGTTGTATATATACTTTTACACGTATTTATATTATTTAATGTGTATTTTGTTTATGTGTTTTTATACAAATTTACGTTATTTTATGTGTAGTTGTATAAATATTTTGATACAAATTTACATTATTTGATGTATTTTGTATAAATATATTTCAATTCAAATTTAGCTTATTTTATGTGTATTTTGTATATCTATTTTTATACAATTTTAACTACTTTTGTGTATTTTTTAATATAGTTTGATATGAATTTACGTTATTTTATGTGTATTTTATATATTTATATTTATTCAAATACACATTCTTTTATTGGTATTTTGTTTATTTTGATACGAATTTATATTATTTTATGTGTATTTTGTATACATTTTTTTATACGTATTTACTTCATTTTATGTGTATTTTCTATATATATTTTTATACAAATCTACGTTATTTAATGTGTATTCGTATATATATTTTGAAACAAATTTACATTGTTTTATATGTATTTTGCATATCTATTTCAATATAAATTTACGTCATTGTATGTGCATTTTGTATATTTATTTTAATACAAACTTAAATCTTTTAAGTGTATTTTGGTATACATATTTAAAAAAAAAGGGTTATTTTATGGGTATTTTGCTTCTTTATTTTCATACAAATTTACATTATTTTATTAATATTCTGTGTATTTATTTTGATAAGATTTTACATTATTCTAATTTTTTATACATATTTACATTATTTAATGTGAATTTTGTATATATATTTTATACAAATTTACGTTATTTTGTGTGTATTTTGTATATCTATTTTCATACAAATACACATTCTTTTATTGATATTTTGTTTATTTGTTTTGACACAAATTTACATTATTTAATGTCTATTTTGTATATATATTTTTATACGTATTTACAGCATCTCAAGTGCATTTTGTATATATATTTCTATAGAAATCTACGTTATTTTATGTGTATTCGTATATATATTTTAAAACAAATTTACATTGTTTAATGTGTATTTTGCATATTTTTTAATAAAAATTTATCTTATTGTATCTGCATTTTGTATATTAATTTTAAGACAAATTCAATTATTGAATGTGTATTTTTGTATATGTATTTTTATAAAAATATGCTTTATTTTATGGGTATTTTGCATCTTTATTTTCATACAAATTTACGTTATTTTATTGATATTCTGTGCATTTATTTTGATACGATTTTACATTATTCTATATGTATTTCTTATATATATTTTATACAAATGTACGTTATTTTATGTGTATTTGTTTTCATTTCATACAAATTTACATTATTTTATGTGTATTTTTTACATGTATTTGAAGACAAATTTAACTAATTATATGTGTATTTTGTATATCTATTTTCATACATATTGAAATTATTTTTGTGTTTTTTTGTATATTTTTTTATAAAAATTTTCGTTATTTTATGTGTATTTTGTATATTTATTTTCCTACAAATATACGTTCTTTAATCGGAGTTTTGTTTATTTATTATGATACGAATTTACATTATCTTAGGTGTATTTGGTATATATATTTTTAAGCCATTTACATCATTTTATATGTATTTTGTATGTATATTTTCATAGAAATTTACTCAAATTTATGTGAATTCGTATATATATTTTGATACAAATTTACATTATCGATGTGTATTTTGCATATTTATTTCAATACAAATTTACTTTGTTGTAAATGCATTTTGTATATTTATTTCAATACAAATTTAATTATTTCATGTATATTTTTGTATATATATTTTTATGCAAATATGCGTTATTATATTGGTATTTTGCATCTTTATTTTCATAGAAATTTACATTATTTTTTTGATATTCTGTTTATCTATTTTGATACGATTTAACATTATTCTATGTGTATTTTATATATATATATATATATATATATATATATATATATATATATATATATATATATATATATATATATATATATGTTTATATATATATATATATATATATATATATATATATATATATATATATATATATATATATATATATATATATATATATATATATATATATTTTTATACATATTTACATTATATATGTATATTTTGTATATATATATTATTCAAATTTACGTTATTTCATGTGTATTTGTTTATATATTTTCATACAAATTTACATTATTTTATGTGTATTTTGTTTATGTATTTCAAAAAAAAATTGCCTAATTTTATGTGTATTTTGCATATCTATTTTCAAACAAATTTAAATTATTTTTGTGTATTTTTGTATATATTTTTATGCAAATCTTAGTTGATTTATTTGTATTTTGTATATTTATTTTTCTACAAATATACATTCTTTTATTGGAATTTTGTTTATTTATTTTCATACGAGTTTACATTATTTTATGTGTATTTTGTATATATATTTTTCTACGTATTTATATTATTTTATGTGTATTTTGTATATATATTTTAATAAAAATTTACATTATTTTATTGTGTGTATTCGTATTTATTTTGATACAAATTTTATACAAATTCATGTTATTTTATGTGTATTTGTATATATATATATATATATATATATATATATATATATATATATATATATATATATATATATATATATATTATATATATATATATATATATATATATATATATATATATATATATATATATATATATATATATATTATTTTTGTGGTTCAAATGTATATTATTTTATGTGTATTTTTACATATTTTTCATTACAAATTTACCTTATTTTATGATTATTTTGTATATTTATTTCATTCATTTTCAAATTATTTTATGTGTATATTTGTATTTGTATTTAGGTAATTTTATGTGTATTTTCTATATATATTTTCAACCAAAATTATATTATTTTATTGGTATTTTTTTAATTTAACTCTATACGAATTTAGATTTTTTCAAAGGTATATTGTATACATATTTTTATACTCATTTACATTATCTGATGTGTTTTTTATATATATTTTTTATGCAAATTTACTTTATTTTATGTGCATTTTTGTACATATTTTTTTAATACGTATTTACATTATTTAATGTGTATTTTGTTTATATATTTTTATACAAATTAACGTTATTATATGTGTATTTGTATAAATATTTTGATACAAATTTATATTGTTTTATGTATTTTGTATATATATTTCAATTCAAATTTAGTTTATTTTATGTGTATTTTGTATATCTATTTTCA
This sequence comes from Eriocheir sinensis, assembly GCF_024679095.1. Classification (NCBI taxonomy): domain Eukaryota; kingdom Metazoa; phylum Arthropoda; class Malacostraca; order Decapoda; family Varunidae; genus Eriocheir; species Eriocheir sinensis. Next base: position 224,331 of record NW_026110673.1, read on the forward strand.
TACAAGTTTAATTACTTTTGTGTATTTTTGTATATAATTTTATATAAATTTACGTTATTTTATATGTATTTTGTATATTTATATTTATACAAATTCACATTCTTTTATTAGTATTTTGTTTATTTATCTTTATACGAGTTTTCATTATTTTGTGTATTTTGTATTCATTTTTTTATACGTATTTACTTAATTTTATGTGCATTTTGTTTATATGTTTTTATAGAAATCTACGTTATTTTATGTGTATTCCTATATATATTTTGAAACAAATTTACATTGTTTTATATGTATTTTGCATATCTTTTTCAATACAAATTTACCTTATTGTGTGTGCATTTCGTATATTTAATTTAATACAAATTCAAATATTTTATGTGTGTTTTGGTATATATATTTTTATAAATAATGCGCTATTTTATGGGTATTTTGCATCTTAATTTTCATACAAATTTACATTATTTTATTTATATTCTGTGTATTTATTTTGATACGATTTTACATTATTCTATTTGTGTTTTGTATATATTTTTGTATACATATTTACAATATTTAATGTGTATTTTATATATATATATATATATATATATATATATATATATATATATATATATATATATATATATATATATATATATATATATATATATATATATATATATATATATATATATATATATATATTTTTTATATATATAAATATTTTTATATATTTTTTTTTTATATATTTTTATTCAAATTTAATTATTATTTTATGTGTATTTTGTATATGTATTTCAATACAAATTTACCTAATTTTATGTGTATTTTTTATATTTATTTTCATGCAAATTTAGATTATTTTTGTTTATTTTTGTGTTTAGTTTTATTCAAATTTAGGTTATTTTATGTGTATTTTGTATATTTATAAAAATACATATTCTCTTATTGATATTTTGTTTATTTATTTTTAGACGCACTTACATTATTTAATGTGTTTTTTTTTTGTATATATATATATATATATATATATATATATATATATATATATATATATATATATATATATATATATATATATATATATATATATATATATATATATATATATATATATATATATATATATATATGTTTTTATATACGTATTTACATCATTTCTTGTGTATTTTGTATATATATATATATATATATATATATATATATATATATATATATCTATATATATATATATATATATATATATATATTTATATATATATATATATATATATATATCTACGTTATTTACTGTATGTGCATTTTGTATATTTATTTAAATAAAAATTTTATTATTTCATGTGTATTTTTACATATATATTTTTATGCATATATGCGTTATTATATGGGTATTTTGCATCTTTATTTTCATACAAATTTACATTATTTTATTGATATTCTGTTTATTTATTTTCTTACGATTTAACATTATTCTATGTGTATTTTGTATATATATTTTTATACATACATATATATATATATATATATATATATATATATATATATATATATATATATATATATATATATATATATATATATATATATATATATATATATATATATATAATACAAATTTAAATTATTTTATGTGTCTACATATTTTTCATTACAAATTTACTTTATTTTATGATTATTTTGAATATTTATTTCATTCAATCTTAAATTATTTTATGTTTATATTTGTATTTGTATTTAGGTAATTTTATGTGTATTTTCTACATATATTTTCATCCAAAATTACATTATTTTATTGGTATTTTCTTAATTTAACTCGATACGAGTTTAGATTTTTTCATAGGTATTTTGTATACATATTTTTATACTCATTTACATTATATAATGTATGTTTTGTATATATATATTTTTTATGCAAATTTACTTTACTTTAATTTTTGTACATAAATTTTAATAAAATATATTTTTATAAAATAAAAATTTACATTATTTTATTGGTATTTTATTCATTTATTTTGATACGAATTACATGATTATATGTGTATTTTCTACATATTTTTTTATACATATTTACATTATTTAATGTGTATTTTGTTTATATATTTTTATACAAATTTACGTTATTATATCTATTTTCAGATAAATACACATTCTTTTATTGATATTTTGTTTATTTATTTTAACGCGAATTTACATTATTTAATGTGTATTTTGTATATGTATTTTTATACGTATTTACATCATTTCATGTGTATTTTGTATATATATTTCTATAGAAATCTACGTTGTTTTATGTGAATTCGTATATAGATTTTGAAACAAATTTACACTTTTATGTGTATTTTGCATATTTTTTCAATACAAATTTACCTTATTTTATATGCATTTTGTACATTAATTTTAATACAAATTTAATTATTCTATGTGTATTTTTGTAGATGTATTTTTATTAAAATTTTCTTTATTTTATGGGTATTTTGCATCTTTATTCTCATACAAATTTACATTATTTGACATTATTTTATATGTATTTTGTATATATTTTTCATACAAGTTTACATTATTTTATGTGCATTTGTTTATATATTTTGACATAAATTTACAATATTTTATGGGTATTTTGTATATATATTTCAAAAGAAATTTGCCTAGTTTTATGTATATTTTGTATATTGTTTTCATACAAACTCAATCTATTTTTATGTATTTTGATATATTTTTTAATACAAATTTTAGTTATGTTATATATTTATTTTGAATATATATTTTTTTTTATTATTTTTATTTTTTTATATTTATATTGATTTTATTATTTTATATGTACTTTGTTTATATATTTTTATACGCATTTACATTATTTAATATTTATTTTGAATATATATTTTTATACAAATTCATGGTATTTTATGTGTATTTGTATATATATTTTCATATAAATTTACATTATTTTATGTGTATTTTGTACATATATTTCATGACAAATTTACCTTATTTTATGTTTATTTTGTATGTGTATTTTGTATATTTATATTTATACAAATGCTCATTCTTTTATTGGTATTTTGTTTATTTATTTTGATTCGAATTTCTATTATTTTATGTGTATTTTGCATACATTTTTTTTATACGACTTTACTTAATTTTATGTGTATTTTGTATATATATTTTTATAGAAATCTACGTTATTTTAAGTGTATTCGTATATATATTTTGAAACAAATTTACATTGTTTTATATGTATTTTGCATATCTATTTCAATACGAATTTACCTTATTGTATATGCATTTTGTATATTTATTTTAATACAAATTCAAATATTTTATGTGTATTTTGTTATATATATATTTTCATAAAAAATGGGTTATTTTATGGGTATTTTGGATCTTAATTTTCATACAAATTTACATTATTTTATTAATATTCTGTGTATTTATTTTTAAACGACTTTACATTATTGTATTTGTGTTTTGTATATATTTTTTTATACATATTTACATTATTTAATGGTTATTTTGTATAGATATTTTATTCAAATTTACTTAATTTTAAGTGTATTTGTTTATATATTTTAACTCAAATTTACATTATTTTAAGTGTATATTTTGTATATGTATTTAAATACAAGTTTACCTAATTTTATGTGTATTTTGTATATTTATTTTCATACAAATAAACATTGTTTTATTGATATTTTGTTTATTTATTTTAAAGCGATTTTACATCATTTCAGGTATATTTTGTACAAATATTTCTATAGAAATCTACGTTATTTTATGTGTATTCGTATATATATTTGAAACAAATTTACAGTGTTATGTGTATTTTGCATATTTTTTCAATACAAATTTACCTTATTGTATGTGCATTTTGTATATTAATTCTAATACAAATTTAATATTCAATGTGTATTTTTGAATATATATTTTTATTAAAATATGCTTTATTTTATCGGTATTTTGCATCTTTATTTTCATATACAAATTTACATTATTTTATTGATATTCTGTTTATTTATTTTGCGATATTCTATGTGTACTTTGTATATATATTTCATACATATTTACATTATTTAATGTATATTATGTACATATATTTTATAGAAATTTACTTTATTTTATGTGTATTTGTTTATATATTTTCATAAAAATTTACTTTATTTTATGTGTATTTTGTATATGTATTTCAATACAAATTTGCCTAACTTTATGTATAATTTGCATATCTCTTTTCAAACAAATTTAAATTATTTTTGTGTATTTTTGTATATATTTTTATACAAATTAAAAAAAATTATGTCTATTTTGTATATGTATTTCAATACAAATTTGAGTAATTTTATGTGTATTTTGCATATATATTTTCAAACAAATTTAAATTATTTTTTGTGTATTTTTGTATATATTTTTATACAAATTTTTGTTATTTTATTTGTATTTTGTATATATATTTTCCAACAAATATACATTCTTTTATTGGAATTTTGTGTGTTTATTTTGTAACGAATTTACATTATATAATGTGTATTTTGTATATATGTTTTTCTTCGTATTTAAATTATTTTATGTGTATTTTATATATACATTTTCATAAAAATTTACGTTATTTTATTGTGTGTATTCGTATATATTTTGATACAAATTTTACACAAATTCATGTTATTTTATGTGTATTTGTATATATATTATCATAAAATTTATTATTTAATGTGTATTTCTACATATATTTCATTATAAATTTACCTAATTATATGTTTATTTTGTATATTTATTTCATTCAATTCTAAATTATTTGATGTGTATATTTGTATTTGTATTTAGGTTATTTTATGTGTGTTTTCTATATATATTTTCATCCAAAACTACATTATTTTATTGGTATTATCTTAATTTAAATCGATACGAATTTAGATTATTTCATAGTTATTTCGTATACATATGTTTATACTCATTTACTTTATGTAATATGTGTTTTGTATATATTTTTTTATGCAAATTTATTTTATGTGCATTTTTGTACATATATTTTTATAGAAATTTGCGTTATTTTATATGTATTTGTATATGTTTTCTCATACAAATTTACATTATTTTATTGCTATTTTGTTTATATAGTTTGATACGAATTACATGATTACATGTGTATTTTGTACATATTTTTTATACGTATTTACATTACTTAATGTGTATTTTGTTTATATATTTTTAAACAAATTTACGTTATTATATGTATTTTTATAAATATTTTGATACAAATTTACATTATTTTATGTATTTTGTAAATATATTTCAATTCAAATTTAGATTATTTTTTGGTTTTTTTGTATATCTATTTTCATGCGAATTTAATTACTTCTGTGTATGTTTATATATAGTTTTATACAAATTTACGTTATTTTATGGTGTATTTTGTATATTTATATTAATACAAATACACATTCTTTTATTGGTATTTTGTTTATTTATTTTGATACGATTTTACATTATTTTATGTGTTTTTTGTATTCATTTTTTTTTACGTATTTACTTCATTTTATGTGTATTTTGTATATGTTTTTATAGAAATCTGCGTTATTTTATGTGTATTCGTATATATATTTTGAAACAAATTTACTTTGTTTTATATGTATTTTGCATGTCTAATTCAATACAAATTTACCTTATTGTATGTGCATTTTTTTTATCTATTTTTATACAAATTTTAATATTTTGTGTATTTTGGTATATATATTTTTATAAAAATGCGTTATTTTATGGGTATTTTGCATCTTTATTTTCATACAAATTTACATTATTTTATTAATATTCTATGTATTTTTTTTAAACAATTTTACATTATTCTATTTGTGTTTTGAATATATTTTTTTATACATATTTACATTATTTAATGTGTATTTTGTATATATATTTGACTCAAATTTACGTTATTTTAAGTGTATATGTTTATATATTCTCATTCAAATTTACATTCTTTTATGTGTATTTTGTATATGTATTTCAATACAAATTTACCTAATTTTATGTGTATCTTGTATATTTATTTTCATACAAATTTAAATTATTTTTGTGTATTTTTGAATAAAGTTTTATACAAAGTTAAGTTATTTTATGTGTATTTTGTATATCTATTTTCATATAAATACACATTCTTTTATTGATATTTTGTTTATTTATTTTAACGCGAATTTACATTATTTAATGTGTATTTTGTATATATATTTTTATACGTATTTACATCATTTCATGTGTATTTTGTATATATATTTCTATAGAAATCTACGTTATTTTATGTGAATTCGTATATAGATTTTGAAACAAATTTACACTTTTATGTGTATTTTGCATATTTTTTCAATACAAATTTACCTTATTGTATATGTATTTTGTATATTAATATTAATACAAATTTAATTATTCTATGTGTATTTTTGTATATGTATTTTTATAAAAAATTTCTCTATTTTATGGGTATTTTGCATCTTTATTTTCATACAAATTTACATTATTTTATTGATATTCTGCTCATTCATTTTGATACGATTTGACATTATTTTATATGTATTTTGTATATATTTTTCAAGCAAATTTACATTATTTTATGTGTATTTGTTTATATATTTTGACATAAATTTACAATATTTTATGGGTATTTTGTATATATATTTCGAAAGAAATTTACCTAGTTTTATGTATATTTTGTATATCTGTTTTCATACAAACTCAAATTATTTTTATGTATTTTGGTATATATTTTAATACAAATTTTAGTTATGTTATGTGTATTTTGTAACTTTATTTTCATTCAAATATATATTATTTTATTGGTATTTTGTTGATTTATATTGATACGAATTTACATTATTTTATATGTACTTTGTATATATATTTTTATACGCATTTACATTATTTAATATTTATTTTGAATATATATTTTTATACAAATTCATGGTATTTTATGTGTATTTGTATATATATTTTCATATAAATTTACATTATTTTATGTGTATTTTGTACATATATTTCATGACAAATTTACCTTATTTTATGTTTATTTTGTATGTGTATTTTGTATATTTATATTTATACAAATGCTCATTCTTTTATTGGTATTTTGTTTATTTATTTTGATTCGAATTTCTATTATTTTATGTGTATTTTGTATACATTTTTTTAAGCGACTTTACTTAATTTTATGTGTATTTTGTATAAATATTTTTATAGAAATCTACGTTATTTTAAATGTATTCGTATATATATTTTGAAACAAATTTACATTGTTTTATATGTATTTTGCATATCTATTTCAATACGAATTTACCTTATTGTATATGCATTTTGTATATTTATTTTAATACAAACTCAAATATTTTATGTGTATTTTGTTATATATATATTTTCATAAAAAATGGGTTATTTTATGGGTATTTTGGATCTTAATTTTCATACAAATTTACATTATTTTATTAATATTCTGTGTATTTATTTTTAAACGACTTTACATTATTGTATTTGTGTTTTGTATATATTTTTTTATACATATTTACATTATTTAATGGTTATTTTGTATAGATATTTAATACAAATTTACTTCATTTTAAGTGTATTACTTTATATATTTTAACTCAAATTTACATTATTTTAAGTGTATATTTTGTATATGTATTTAAATACAAATTTACCTAATTTTATGTGTATTGTGTATATTTATTTTCATACAAATGAACATTGTTTTATTGATATTTTGTTTATTTATTTTGAAGCGATTTTACATCATTTCAGGTGTATTTTGTACAAATATTTCTATAGAAATCTACGTTATTTTATGTGTATTCGTATATATATTTGAAACAAATTTACAGTGTTATGTGTATTTTGCATATTTTTTCAATACAAATTTACCTTATTGTATGTGCATTTTGTATATTAATTCTAATACAAATTTAATTATTCAATTTGTATTTTTGAATATATATTTTTATTAAAATATGCTTTATTTTATCGGAATTTTGCATCTTTATTTTCATATACAAATTTACAATATTTTATTGATATTCTGTTTATTTATTTTGCAATATTCTATGTGTACTTTGTATATATATTTCATACATATTTACATTATTTAATGTATATTATGTACATATATTTTATAGAAATTTACTTTATTTTATGTGTATTTGTTTATATATTTTCATAAAAATTTACTTTATTTTATGTGTATTTTGTATATGTATTTCAATACAAATTTGCCTAACTTTATGTATAATTTGCATATCTCTTTTCAAACAAATTTAAATTATTTTTGTGTATTTTTGTATATATTTTTATACAAATTAAAAAAAATTATGTCTATTTTGTATATGTATTTCAATACAAATTTGAGTAATTTTATGTGTATTTTGCATATATATTTTCAAACAAATTTAAATTATTTTTTGTGTATTTTTGTATATATTTTTATACAAATTTTTGTTATTTTATTTGTATTTTGTATATATATTTTCCAACAAATATACATTCTTTTATTGGAATTTTGTGTGTTTATTTTGTAACGAATTTACATTATATAATGTGTATTTTGTATATATGTTTTTCTTCGTATTTAAATTATTTTATGTGTATTTTATATATACATTTTCATAAAAATTTACGTTATTTTATTGTGTGTATTCGTATATATTTTGATACAAATTTTACACAAATTCATGTTATTTTATGTGTATTTGTATATATATTATCATAAAATTTATTATTTAATGTGTATTTCTACATATATTTCATTATAAATTTACCTAATTATATGTTTATTTTGTATATTTATTTCATTCAATTCTAAATTATTTGATGTGTATATTTGTATTTGTATTTAGGTTATTTTATGTGTGTTTTCTATATATATTTTCATCCAAAACTACATTATTTTATTGGTATTATCTTAATTTAAATCGATACGAATTTAGATTATTTCATAGTTATTTCGTATACATATGTTTATACTCATTTACTTTATGTAATATGTGTTTTGTATATATTTTTTTATGCAAATTTATTTTATGTGCATTTTTGTACATATATTTTTATAGAAATTTGCGTTATTTTATATGTATTTGTATATGTTTTCTCATACAAATTTACATTATTTTATTGCTATTTTGTTTATATAGTTTGATACGAATTACATGATTACATGTGTATTTTGTACATATTTTTTATACGTATTTACATTACTTAATGTGTATTTTGTTTATATATTTTTAAACAAATTTACGTTATTATATGTATTTTTATAAATATTTTGATACAAATTTACATTATTTTATGTATTTTGTAAATATATTTCAATTCAAATTTAGATTATTTTTTGGTTTTTTTGTATATCTATTTTCATGCGAATTTAATTACTTCTGTGTATGTTTATATATAGTTTTATACAAATTTACGTTATTTTATGGTGTATTTTGTATATTTATATTAATACAAATACACATTCTTTTATTGGTATTTTGTTTATTTATTTTGATACGATTTTACATTATTTTATGTGTTTTTTGTATTCATTTTTTTTTACGTATTTACTTCATTTTATGTGTATTTTGTATATGTTTTTATAGAAATCTGCGTTATTTTATGTGTATTCGTATATATATTTTGAAACAAATTTACTTTGTTTTATATGTATTTTGCATGTCTAATTCAATACAAATTTACCTTATTGTATGTGCATTTTTTTTATCTATTTTTATACAAATTTTAATATTTTGTGTATTTTGGTATATATATTTTTATAAAAATGCGTTATTTTATGGGTATTTTGCATCTTTATTTTCATACAAATTTACATTATTTTATTAATATTCTATGTATTTTTTTTAAACAATTTTACATTATTCTATTTGTGTTTTGAATATATTTTTTTATACATATTTACATTATTTAATGTGTATTTTGTATATATATTTGACTCAAATTTACGTTATTTTAAGTGTATATGTTTATATATTCTCATTCAAATTTACATTCTTTTATGTGTATTTTGTATATGTATTTCAATACAAATTTACCTAATTTTATGTGTATCTTGTATATTTATTTTCATACAAATTTAAATTATTTTTGTGTATTTTTGAATAAAGTTTTATACAAAGTTAAGTTATTTTATGTGTATTTTGTATATCTATTTTCATATAAATACACATTCTTTTATTGATATTTTGTTTATTTATTTTAACGCGAATTTACATTATTTAATGTGTATTTTGTATATATATTTTTATACGTATTTACATCATTTCATGTGTATTTTGTATATATATTTCTATAGAAATCTACGTTATTTTATGTGAATTCGTATATAGATTTTGAAACAAATTTACACTTTTATGTGTATTTTGCATATTTTTTCAATACAAATTTACCTTATTGTATATGTATTTTGTATATTAATATTAATACAAATTTAATTATTCTATGTGTATTTTTGTATATGTATTTTTAAAAAAAAATTCTCTATTTCATGGGTATTTTGCATCTTTATTTTCATACAAATTTACATTATTTTATTGATATTCTGCTCATTCATTTTGATACGATTTGACATTATTTTATATGTATTTTGTATATATTTTTCAAGCAAATTTACATTATTTTATGTGTATTTGTTTATATATTTTGACATAAATTTACAATATTTTATGGGTATTTTGTATATATATTTCGAAAGAAATTTACCTAGTTTTATGTATATTTTGTATATCTGTTTTCATACAAACTCAAATTATTTTTATGTATTTTGGTATATATTTTAATAAAATTTTTAGTTATGTTATGTGTATTTTGTAACTTTATTTTCATTCAAATATATATTATTTTATTGGTATTTTGTTGATTTATATTGATACGAATTTACATTATTTTATATGTACTTTGTATATATATTTTTATACGCATTTACATTATTTAATATTTATTTTGAATATATATTTTTATACAAATTCATGGTATTTTATGTGTATTTGTATATATATTTTCATATAAATTTACATTATTTTATGTGTATTTTGTACATATATTTCATGACAAATTTACCTTATTTTATGTTTATTTTGTATGTGTATTTTGTATATTTATATTTATACAAATGCTCATTCTTTTATTGGTATTTTGTTTATTTATTTTGATTCGAATTTCTATTATTTTATGTGTATTTTGTATACATTTTTTTAAGCGACTTTACTTAATTTTATGTGTATTTTGTATAAATATTTTTATAGAAATCTACGTTATTTTAAATGTATTCGTATATATATTTTGAAACAAATTTACATTGTTTTATATGTATTTTGCATATCTATTTCAATACGAATTTACCTTATTGTATATGCATTTTGTATATTTATTTTAATACAAACTCAAATATTTTATGTGTATTTTGTTATATATATATTTTCATAAAAAATGGGTTATTTTATGGGTATTTTGGATCTTAATTTTCATACAAATTTACATTATTTTATTAATATTCTGTGTATTTATTTTTAAACGACTTTACATTATTGTATTTGTGTTTTGTATATATTTTTTTATACATATTTACATTATTTAATGGTTATTTTGTATAGATATTTAATACAAATTTACTTCATTTTAAGTGTATTACTTTATATATTTTAACTCAAATTTACATTATTTTAAGTGTATATTTTGTATATGTATTTAAATACAAATTTACCTAATTTTATGTGTATTGTGTATATTTATTTTCATACAAATGAACATTGTTTTATTGATATTTTGTTTATTTATTTTGAAGCGATTTTACATCATTTCAGGTGTATTTTGTACAAATATTTCTATAGAAATCTACGTTATTTTATGTGTATTCGTATATATATTTGAAACAAATTTACAGTGTTATGTGTATTTTGCATATTTTTTCAATACAAATTTACCTTATTGTATGTGCATTTTGTATATTAATTCTAATACAAATTTAAATTATTTTTGTGTATTTATGTATATAGATTTATAGAAATTTTGGTTATTTTATGTGTATTTTGTATATCTATTTTCATACAAATGAACATTGTTTTATTGATATTTTGTTTATTTATTTTGAAGCGATTTTACATCATTTCAGGTGTATTTTGTACAAATATTTCTATAGAAATCTACGTTATTTTATGTGTATTCGTATATATATTTGAAACAAATTTACAGTGTTATGTGTATTTTGCATATTTTTTCAATACAAATTTACCTTATTGTATGTGCATTTTGTATATTAATTCTAATACAAATTTAATTATTCAATTTGTATTTTTGAATATATATTTTTATTAAAATATGCTTTATTTTATCGGAATTTTGCATCTTTATTTTCATATACAAATTTACAATATTTTATTGATATTCTGTTTATTTATTTTGCAATATTCTATGTGTACTTTGTATATATATTTCATACATATTTACATTATTTAATGTATATTATGTACATATATTTTATAGAAATTTACTTTATTTTATGTGTATTTGTTTATATATTTTCATAAAAATTTACATTATTTTATGTGTATTTTGTATATGTATTTCAATACAAATTTGCCTAACTCTATGTGTAATTTGCATATCTATTTTCAAACAAATTTAAATTATTTTTGTGTATTTTTGTATATATTTTTATACAATTTTTTGTTATTTTATTTGTATTTTGTATATATATTTTTCTACACATATACATTCTTTTAGTGGAATTTTGTTTATTTATTTTGATACGAATTTACATTATTTTATGTGTATTTTGTATATATATTTTTCTATGTATATACATTATTTTATGTGTATTTTGTATATATATTTTCATACAAATTTACGTTATTTTATTGTGTTTATTCGTATATATTTTGATACAAATTTACATTATTATTTTATGTGTATTTTCTGTATACAGTTTCACCCAAAATTACATTATTTTATTGGTATTTTGTTAATTTAATTCGATACGAATTTAGATTATTTTATAAGTATTTTGTGTACATATTTTTATACGCATTTACATTATTTAATGTGTGTTTTGTATATATTTTTTATGCAAATTTACTTTATTTTATGTGCATTTTTGTACATATATTTTTTTAGAAATTTGCGTTATTATATGTATATTTTGTTAATGTTTTTTCATACAAATTTACATTAATTTATTGGTATTTTGTTTATTTATTTTGATACGAATTACATGATTATATATGTATTTTGTGTATATATTTTTATACGTATTTACATTATTTAATGTGTATTTTGTTTATGTGTTTTTATACAAATTTACGTTATTTTATGTGAATTTGTATGAATATTTTGATTTAAATTTACATTATATGATGTATTTTGTATAAATATATTTCAATTCAAATTTATCTTATTTTATGTGTATTTTGTATATCTATTTTCATACAAATTTAGCTACTTTTGTATATTTTTGTATATAGTCTTATACAAATTTATGTTATTATATGTGTATTTTATATATTTATATTTATTCAAATACACATTCTTTTATTGGTATTTAGTTGATTTATTTTCATACGATTTTACATTTATTTATGTGTATTTTGTATACATTTTTTTTATACGTATTTACTTCATTTTATGTGTATTTTGTATATATTTTTATAGAAATCTACGTTATTTTATGTGTATTCGTATATATATTTTGAAACAAATTTACATTGTTTTATATGTATTTTGCATATCTATTTCAATACAAATTTACCTTATTGTATGTGTATTTTTTATATTTATTTTAATACAAATTTTAATAATTTATGTGTATTTTGGTATATTTATTTTTATAAAAAATGCGTTATTTTATGGGTATTTTGCATCTTTATTTTCATACAAATTTACATTATTTTATTAATATTCTGTGTTATTATTTTGATATGATTTTACATTATTGTATTTGTGTTTTGTATATATTTTTTTTATACATATTTACATTATTTAATGTGTATTTTATATATATTTGATACAAATTTACGTTATTTTAGGTGTATATGTTCATATATTTTCATTCAAATTTACATTATTTTATGTGTATTTTCTATATGTATTTCAATACAAATTTACCTAATTTCATGCGTATTTTGTATGTTTATTTTCATAGAAATTAAAATTATTTTTGTGTATTTTTGTAGTTTTATACAAATTTAGGTTATTTTATGTGTATTTTGTAAATCTATTTTCATATAAATACACATTCTTTTATTGACATTTTGTTTATTTAATTTGACGCGAATTTACATTGTTTAATGTGTATTTTGTATATATATTTTTATACGTATTTACATCATTTCATGTGTATTTTGTATATATATTTCTGTATAAATCTAAGTCATTTTATGTGTATTCGTATATAGATTTTGAAACAAATTTACACTTTTATGTATATGTTGCATGTTTTTTTAATACATATTTACCTTATTGTATATGCTTTTTGTATATTAATTTTAAAACAAATTTAAGTATTTTATCTGTATTTTTGTATATGTAGTAAAATAAAAATATGCTTTATTTTATGGGAATTTTGCATCTTTATTTTCATACAAATTTACATTATTTTATTGATATTCTGCTCATTCATTTTGATTAGATTTTTTGTATATTTTTTGTATTTTGAATATATTTTTCATACAAATTTACGTTATTCTATGTGTATTTGTTTATATATTTTGAGACAAATTTACAATATTTTATGGGTATTTTCTATATATATTACAAAAGAAATTTACCTAGTTTTATGTGTATTTTGTATATCTATTTTCATACAAACTCAAATTATTTCTATGTATTTTTGTATATATTTTTATACAAATTTTAGTTATATTGTGTATTTTGTCAATTTATTTTCATTCAAATATATGATATTTTATTGGTATTTTGTTGATTTATATTGATACGAGTTTACATTATTTTATATGTACTTTGTATATATATTTTAATACGCATTTACATTATTTAATATTTATTTTGAATATATATTTTTCATACTAATTCATGGTATTTTATGTGTATTTGAATACATATTTTCATATAAATGTTCATTATTTTATGTGTATTTTGTAAATATATTAATTTACAAGTTTACCTTATTTTATGTTTATTTTGTATGTGTATTTTGTATATTTATATTTATACAAATACACATTCTTTTATTGGTATTTTGTTAATTTATTTTAATTCGAATTTACATTATTTTATGTGTATTTTGTATACATTTTTTTATACGTATTTACTTAATTTTATGTGTATTTTGTATATATATTTTTATAGAAATCTACGTTATTTTATGTATATTCGTATATATATTTTGAAACAAATTTACATTGTTTTATATGTATTTTTGCATATCTCTTTCAATACAAATTTACCTTATTGTATGTGCATTTTGTATATTTATTTGAATACAAATTTAAATATTTTATGTGTATTTTGGTATATATATATATTTTTTTTTAAATGCGCTATTTTATGGGAATTTTGCATTTTTATTTTCATACAAATTTACATTATTTTATTGATATTCTGTGTATTTATTTTGATACGATTTTACATTATTCTATTTGTTTTTTGTATATATTTTTTTTATA
Organism: Eriocheir sinensis; assembly: GCF_024679095.1. NCBI lineage: Eukaryota > Metazoa > Arthropoda > Malacostraca > Decapoda > Varunidae > Eriocheir > Eriocheir sinensis. The sequence goes on from NW_026110673.1 coordinate 239,942, forward strand.
CCCATTTACATTATTTAATGTGTATCTTGTATATATATTTTATACAAATTTACGTTATTTTAAGTGTATTTGTTTATATATTTTCATTCAAATTTGCATTATTTTATGTGTATTTTGTATATGTATTTAAATAAAAATTTACCTAATTTTATGTGTATTTTGTATATTTATTTTCATACAAATTTAAATTATTTTTGTGTATTTTTGTATATAGTTTTATACAAATTTAGGTTATTTTATGTGTATTTTGTATATCTCTTACAAATACACATTCTATTATTGATATTTTGTTTATTTATTTTGACGCGAATTTACATTATTTGATGTGTATTTTGTATGTATTTATTTTTATACGTATTTACATCATTTCATGTGTATTTTGTATACGTATTTACTTCATTTTATGTGTTTTGTGAATATATATTTTTATAGAAATTACGTTATTTTATGTGTATTCGTATATATATTTTGAAACAAATTAACATTGTTTTATATGTATTTTGCATATCTATTTCAATACAAATTTACCTTATGGTATGTGTATTTTGAATATTTATTTTAATACAAATTTAATTTTATATGTGTATATTTGTATATATATTTTTATAAAAAAAGGCGTTATTTATTGGTATTTTGCTTCTTTATTTTCATACAAATTTACCTTATTTTATTAATATTCTGTGTATTTATTTTGATACGATTTTACATTATTCTATTTGTGTTTTGCATATATTTTTTTAAACATATTTACATTATTTAATTTGTGTTTTGTATATATATTTTATACAAATTTACGTTATTTTAAGTTTATTTGTTTATGTATTTTTATTCAAATTTACATTATTTTATGATTATTTTGAATATGTATCTCAATACAAATTTACCTAATTTTATGTGTATTTTGAGTATTTATTTTCCTACAAATTAAAAAAAAAATTTTGTATTTTTGTATATAGTTTGGTACAATTTTAGGTTATTTTATGTGTATTTTGTATATCTATTTTCATACAAATACACATTCTTTTATTGATATTTTGTTTATTTATTTTGACGCGAGTTTACATTATTTAATGTGTATTTTGTATATATATTTTTTATACGTATTTACATAATTTCACGTGTTTTTTTAATATATATTTCTATAGAAATCTACGTTATTTTATGTGTATTCGTATATAGATTTTGAAACAATTTTACACTTTTAAATGTATGTTGCATATTTTTTCAATACATATTTACCTTATTGTATATGCATTTTGTATATTAATTTTAATACAAATTTAATTATTTTATATGTATTTTTGTATATGTATTTTTATAAAAATATGGTTTATTTTATGGTTATTTTGCATCTTTATTTTCATGCAAATTTATATTATTTTATTGATATTCTGTGTATTTATTTTGATGCGATTTTACATTATTATATGTGTATTTTGTATTTATATTTTATACAAATGTACGTTATTTGTTTTCATTTCATAAAAATTTACATTATTTTATGTGTATTTTGTACATGTATTTAAATACAAATTTAACTAATTATATGATTATTTTGTATATCTATTTTCATACAAATGGAAATTATTGTTGTGTTTTTTTATATATATTTTTATACAAATTCTCGTTATTTTATGTGTATTTTCTATATTTATTTTCTTACTCATATACGTTCTTTTATCGGAATTTTGTTTATTTATTTTGATACGAATTTACATTATTTTAGGTGTATTTGGTATATATATTTTTATATTTCTTACATCATTTTATAGGTATTTTGAATGTATATTTTCATGGAAATTTACTCTATTTTATGAGTATTCGTATATATATTTTGAAACTAATTTACATTGTTTTATTTGTATTTTGCATATGTATTTCAATACAAATTTACCTTATTGTATGTGCATTTTGTATATTTATTGTAATACAAATTTGAATATTTTATGTGTATTTTGGTATATATATTTTTATAAAAAATGCGTTTACAAATTTACTTATTTTATGTTTATTTTGTATGTGTATTTTGCAAATTTATATTTATACAAATACACATTCTTTTATTGGTATTTTGTTTATTTATTTTGATTCGAATTTACATTATTTTATGTGTAATTTGTATACATTTTTTTTGCATATAATAATGTAAACTCGCGTCAAAATAAATAAACAAAATACCAATAAAAGAACGTAATTTGTATGTAAAAAATATAAAAAATACACATAAAATAACGTAAATTTGTATAAAGCTATATACAAAAATACTCAAAAATAGTATAAATTTGTATGAAAATTTATATACAATATACATATAAAATAATGTAAATTTGTATTGTATTACATATGCAAAATACACTTAATATATTGTAGATTTGAATGTAAATATATAAACAGATACATAAAATAACGCAAATTTGTATAAAATATATATACAAAATACACATTAAATAATGTATGTATAAAAAATATATACAAAACACGAATAGAATAATATAAACTCGTATCAAATATTATACAGAATATAACGCATTTTTTATAAAATTATATATTCCAAAATACACATAAAATATTTGAATTTGTATTAAAATAAATATACAAAATGCACATACAATAAGGTAAATTTGTATTGAAATAGATATGCAAAATACATATAAAACAATGTAAATTTGTTTCAAAATATATATACGAATACACATAAAATAACGTAGATTTCTATAAAAATATATATACAAAATACACATAAAATTAAGTAAATACGTATAAAAATATGTATACAAAATACACATAAAATAATGTAAATTCGTATAAATATAAATAAACAAAATACCAATAAAAGAATGTGTATTTGAATAAATATAAATATACAAAATGCACATAAAATAACGTAAATTTATATAAAACTATATACCAAATTACATAGAAGTAATTAAATATGTATGAAAATATATATACAAAATACACATAAAATAAACTAAATTTGAATTGAAATATATATAAAAAATATATCAAATAAAGTAAATTTGTATCAAAATATTTTTAACAAATACACATATAATAACGTAAATTTGTATAAAAATATATAAACAAAATACACATTAAATAATGTAAATACGTATAAAAAATATATACAAAATACACATAATTATAATCATGTAATTCGTATGAAAATAAATAAACAAAAAAACAATAAAATAATGCAAATTTGTATTAGAAAACATATACAAAATACACTTAAAATAACGCAAATTTCTATAAAAATATATGTACAAAAATTAAAATTAATTTTCATAAAAAAATATATACAAAACACAAATTTAGTTTATTTTATATATATTTTGTATATCTATTTTCATACAAATTTAAATTACTTTTGTGTTTTTTTGTATATAGTTTTATACAAATTTACGTTATTTTATGTTCATTTTGTATATTTATTTTCATACAAAGTCACATTCTTCTTTTGGTATTTTGTTTATTTATTTTGCTATAAATTTACATTATTTTATGTGTATTTTGTCTATATATTTTTATACGTATTTACATCATTTTATGTGTATTTTTTATTTGTATTTTTATAGAAATTTACGTTTTTTTATGTGTTTTCGTATATATATTTTGAAACAAATTTATATTGTTTGATGTGTGTTTTGCATATCTATTTCAATACAAATTTATCATATTGTATGTGCATTTCGTATATTTATTTTAATTCAAACTTAATTATTTGATGTGTATTTTTGTATATATGTTTTTATAAAAATATGTTTTTTTTTTTAATGGGTATTTTGCATCTTTATTTTCATATAAATTTACATTATTTGATTGATATTCTGTGTATTTATTTTGATACGATTTTACATTCTTGTAAGTGTATTTTGTATATATTTTATTTTGCATATTTACATAATTTAATGTGCATTTTCTATATATATTCTATATCTTTATTTTCATACAAATTTATATTATTTGATTGATATTCTGTGTATTTATTTTGATACGATTTTACATTCTTCTAAGTGTATTTTGTATATATTTTATTTTGCATATTTACATAATTTAATGTGCATTTTATGTCTTTTTATGTCTTTTTGTTTATATATTTTCATACAAATTTACATTATTTTATGTGTATACGTTACTTTATGTCTTTTTGTTTATATATTTTCATAAAAATTTACATTATTTTATGTGTATTTTGTATATGTATTTCAATACAAATTTACGTAATTTTATGTGGATTTTGTATATCTATTTTCATACAAATTGAAATTATTTTTGTGTTTTTTTGTATGTATTTTAATACAAATTTTAGGTTTTTTATATATTATTTTGTATATTGATTTTCCTACATATATACATTCTTTTATTGAAATTTAGTTTATTGAATTTGATACGAATTTACCTTATTTTTAAGTGTATTTTGTATATATATTTTTATACGTGTTTACATCATTTTATGTGTATTTTTTATGTATATCATGTATATTTTATGTGTTGTCGTATATATATTTTAATACAAATTTACATTATTTGATGTGTATTTTGCATATCTATTTCAATGCAAATTTACCTTATTGTAAATGCATTTTGTATATTTATTTTAATACAAATTTAGTTATTTTATGTGTTTTTTTGTATATATATTTTTATACAAATATGCGTTATTTTATGGGTATTATGCATCTTTATTTTCATAGAAATTTACATTATTTTTTGATATTCAGTTCATTTTTTTTTATACGATTTTACATTATTCTATGTGTATTTTGTGTATATTTTTTTTAATCATTTTTCCTTAATTTAATATGTATTTTGTATATATATTTTATACAAATTTACGTTACGTTACGTTACGTTACGTTACGTGTATTTGTTGATATATGTTGACACAAATTTACAATATCTTATGGGTATTTTGTATATATATTTCAAAAGAAATTTACCTAGTTTTACGTGTATTTTGTATATCTATTTTCACCCAAATTCAAATTATTTCTGGGAATTTTTTATATATATTAATACAAATTTTACTTATGTTATGTGTATTTTGTAAATTTTTTTTCATTCAAATATATATTATTTTATTGGCATTTTGTTGATTTATTTTGATAAGGATTTACATTATTTTATATGTACTTTGTATATATATTTTTATACATTATTTAATGTTTATTTTGAATACATATTTTTATATTAATACATGTTATTTTATGTGTATTTGTATATATATTTTAATTCAAATTTATATTTTTTAATGTGTATTTTGTACATATATTTCATGACAAATTTACCTTATTATATGTTTATTTTTTATATTTATTTCATTCAATTTTAAATTATTTTATGTGTATATTTGTATTTGTATTTAGGTTATTTTATGTGTATTTTCTATATATATTTTCATCCAAAATTCCATTATTTTTGGGGTATTTTGTTAATTTAATTTGGTATGAATTTAGATTATTTCATTGGTATTTTGTATACATATTTTTATACGCATGTACATTATTTAATGTGTGTTTTGTATATATATTTTTATACAAATTTATTTTATTTTATGTGCATTTTTGTATATATATTTTTATAGAAATTTGCGTTATTTTATGTGTATTTTGTATATGTTTTCTCATACAAATTTACATTATTTTATTGGTATTGTGTTTATTTATTTTGATACGAATTACATTATTATACGTGTATTTTGTAAATTTTTTTATACGCATTTATATTATTTAATGAGTATTTTGTTTATATATTTTTATACAAATCCACTTTATTATATGTGCATTTTTATAAATATTTTGATACAAATTTACATTATTTTATGTACTTTGTATATATATATATATATATATATATATATATATATATATATATATATATATATATATATATATATATATATATATATATATATATATATATATATATATATATATATATATATTTCAATTCAAATTTAGCTTATTTTATCTGTATTTTGTATATCCATTTTCATACAAATTTATTTACTTCTGTGTATTTTTGTGTATATTTTTATACAAATTTACGTTATTTCATAGACGTTATTTAATGTGTATTTTGAATATTTATATTTATACAAATACACATTCTTGTATTGGTATTTTGTTTATTTATTTTGATACGAATTTACATTATTTTATGTGTATTTTGTATACATTTTTTTATACGTAATTACTTATTTTTATTTGTATTTTGTATATATATTTTAATACAAATTCAATTATTTTATGAGTATTTTGGTATATATATTTTTATAAAAAATGCGTTATTTTATGGGTATTTTGCATCTTAATTTTCATACAAGTTTACATTATTTTATTAACATTCTGTGTATTTATTTTGATACGATTTTACATTATTGTATTTGTGTTTTGTATATATATTTTTTTATATATATATTTACAATATTTAATGTGTATTTTGTATATATATTTCATACAAATTTACATTCTTTTAAGTGTATTTGTTTATATATTTTCATTCAAATTTACATTATTTTAGGTGTATTTTGTATATGTATTTAAATACAAATTTACCTAATTTTAAGTGTATTTTGTATATTTATTTTCATACAAATTTAAATTATTTTTGTGTATTTTTGTATTTAGTTTTATACAAATTTAGACTATTTCATGTGTATTTTATATGTCTATTTTCATACAAAGTCACATTCTTTTATTGATATTTTTTTTTTTTGACGCGAATTTACATTATTTAATGTGTGTTTTGTGTATATATTTTTATACGTATTAACTTCATTTCATGTGTATTTTGTAAATATATTTCTATAGAAATCTACGTTATTTTATGTGTATTCGTATATATATTTTGAAAAAAAATTACACTGTTTGATGTGTATTTTGCATATTTTTTCAATGTAAATTTACCTAATTGTATGTGCATTTTGTATATTAATTTTAATACAAATTTAATTATTCTATGTATATTTTTGTATAAGTATTTTTATTAAAAAATGCTACATTTTATGGGTATTTTGCATCTTTATTTTCATACAAATTTACATTATTTTATTGATATTCTGTGTATTTATATATATATATATATATATATATATATATATATATATATATATATATATATATATATATATATATATATATATATATATATATATATATATATATATATATATATATATATATATATATATATATATATATATATATATATATATATATATATATATATATATATATATATATATATATATATATATATATTATACAAATGTACGTTACTCAATTTTTTTCATTTCATACAAATTTACATTATTTTATGTGAATTTTGTACATGTATTTAAATACAAATTTAACTAATTATATGTGTATTTTGTATATCTATTCTCTTACAAATTGAAATTATTTTTGTGTATTTTTATATATGTTTTTATATAAATTTTCATTACTCTATGTGTATTTTGTATATTTATTTTCCTACAAATATACGTTCTTATATCGGAATTTTGTTTATTTATTTTGATACGAATTTACATTGTTTATGTGTATTTTGCATATCTATTTCAATACAAATTTACTTTATTGTATGTGCATTTTGTATATTTATTTTAATACAAATTTAATTATTTTATATATATTTTTGTATATATATTTTTATACAAATATGCGTTATTATATGGGTATTTTGCATCTTTATTTTCATACAAATCTACATTATCTTATTGATATTCTGTTTATTTATTTTGATACGATTTAACATTATTTTATGAGTTTTTTGTATATATATTTTTATAGATATTTTAAATATTTAATGTATATTTTGTATATATATTTCATCCAAATTTACGTTATTTTATGTGTATTTGTTTATATATTTTCATATAAATTTACATTATTTTATATGTGTTTGTATATGTATTTCAATACAAATTTGCCTAAGTTTATTTGTATTTTGCATATCTATTTTCAAACAAATTTAAATTATTTTTGTGAGTTTTTGTATATATTTTCATACATATTTTAGTTATTTTATTTGTATTTTGTATATATATTTTCCTACAAATATACATTCCTATAATGGAATTTTGTTGATTTATTTTGATACGAATTTACATTATTTTATGAGTATTTTGTATATATATTTTTCTACGTATTTACATTTTTTATGTTTATTTTGTATATATATTTTCTTAAAAATTTACGTTATTTTATTGTGTGTATTCGTATATATTTTGATACGAATTTTAAACAAATTCATATTATTTTATGTGTATTTGGATATATTCTCATACAAGTTTACATTATTTTATGTGTATTTTTTACATATATTTCATTTCAAATTTACCTTATTTTATGTTTATTTTGTATATTTATTTCATTCAATTTTAAACTATTTTATGTATATATTTGTATTTGTGTTTAGGTTATTTTATGTGTATTTTCAATATATATTTTCATCCATAACTATATTATTTTATTGGTATCTTATTAATTTAAATCGATAATAATTTAGGTTATTTCATAGGTATTTTGTATACATATATTTATAAGCATTTACTTTATTTAATGTGTGCTTTGTTTATATACTTTTATGCAAATTTACTTTATTTTACGTGCATTTTTGTTCATATATTTTTATAGAAATTTGCGTTATTTTATATGTATTTTGTATATATTTTCTCAAACAAATTTACATAAATTTATTGGTGTTTTGTTTATTTATTTTGATACGAATTACATTATTATATGTGTATTTTGTATATATTTTTTATACGTATTTAAAGTATTTCATGAGTATTTTGTTTATATATTTTTATACAAATTTACGTTATTATTTGTGTATTTGTATAAATCTTTTGATACAAATTTACATTATTTTATGTATTTTGTATATATATTTCAATTCAAATTTAGCTTATTTTATGTGTCTTTTGTATATCTATTTTCATACAAATATAATTACTTGTGTGCATTTTTGTATATAGTTTTATACAAATTTACGTTATTTTATGTATATTTTGTTTATTTATATTTATACAAATACACATTCTTTTATTGGTATTTTGTTTATTTATTTATATTCGAATTTACATTATTTTATGTGTATTTTGTATACATTTTTTTATACGTATTTACTTAAATTTATGTGTATTTTGTATATATATTTTTATAGAAATCTACGTTATTTTATGTGTTTTCGTATATATATTTGAAACAAATTTACTTTGTTTAATATGTATTTTTGAATATCTCTTTCAATATAAATTTACCTTACTGTATGTGCATTTTGTATATTTATTTCAATACAAATTTAAATATTTTATGTGTATTTTGGTATATATATTTAAAAAAAAAATGCGGTATTTTATGGGAATTTTGCATCTTTATTTTTATACAAATTTAAATTATATTATTGATGTTCTGTGTATTTATTTTGATACGATTTTATATTATTCTATTTGTTTTTTGTATATATATATTTTTTATACACATTTACATTATTTAATGTGTATGTGGCATATATATTTTATACAAATTTACGTTATTTTAAGTGTATTTGTTTATATTTTTTCATTCAAATTTACATTATTTTATGTGTATTTTGTAAATGTATTTCAATACAAATTTACCTAATTTTATGCGTATTTTGTGTATTTCTTTTCATACAAATTTAAATTATTTTTGTGTATTTTTGTATATAGTTTTATTCAAATTTAGGTTATTTTATGTACGCATTTACATTATTTAATGTGTGTATTGTATACATATTTTTATGCAAATTTACTTTATTTTATGTGCATTTTAGTACGTATATTTTTATAGAAATATGCGTTATTTTATGTGTATTTGTATATGTTTTCTCATACAAATTTACTTTATTTTATTGCTATTTTGTTTATATATTTTGATACGAATTCCATGATTATATATGTATTTTGTACATATTTTTTAAACGTATTTACATTACTTAATATGTATTTTGTTTATATATTTTTAAACAAATCTACGTTATTATATGTATTTTTATAAATATGTTGATACAAATTTACATTATTTTATGTATTTTGTATATACATTTCAATTCAAATTTAGCTTATTTTATCTGTATTTTGTATATCTATTTTCATACAAATTTAATTACTTCTGTGTATTTTTTAATATAGTTTTATACAAATTTACGTTATTTTATGTGTATTTTGTATATTTATATTCATACAAATACACATTCTTTTATTGGTATTTTGTTGATTTATTTTGATACGATTTTATATTATTTTATATGTATTTTGTATACATTTTTTTATACGTATTTACTTCATTTTATGTGTATTTTGTATATATTTTTATAGAAATCTATGATATTTTATGTGTATTCGTATATATATTTTGAAACAAATTTACATTGTCTTATATGTAATTTGCATATCTATTTCAATACAAATTTACCTTATTGTATGTGCATTTTTTATATTTATTCTAATACAAATTTTAATATATAATGTGTATTTTGGTATATATATTTTTATAAAAAATGCGTTATTTTATGGGTATTTTGCATCTTTATTTTCATACAAATCTACATTATTTTATTAATATTCTGTGTATTTATTTTGATATGATTTTACATTATTTTATTTGTTTTTTGTATATATTTTTTAATACATATTTACATTATTTAATGTGTATTTTTTATACATATTTCATACAAATTACGTTATTTAAAGTGTATATGTTTATATATTTTCATTCAAATTTACATTATTTTATGTGCATTTTGTATATGTATTTCAATACAAATTTACATAATTTTATGTGTATTTTGTATATATATTTTCATACAAATTTAAATTATTTTTGTTTATTTTTGTTTATAGTTTTATACAAATTTAGGTTATTTTATGTCTATTTTGTATATCTATTTTCATACAAATACACATTCTTTTATTGATATTTTGTTTATTTATTTTGACGCGAATTTACATTATTTAATGTGTATTTTGAATATATATTTCTATACGTATTTACATCATTTCATGTGTATTTTTTATATATATTTCTATAGAAATCTAAGTTATTTTATGTGTATTCGAATATAGATTTTGAAACAAATTTACACTTTTATGTGTATGCTGCATATTTTTCCAATACATATTTACCTTATTGTATATGTATTTTGTATATTAATTTTAATAAAAATTTTATTATTCTATGTGTATTTTTGTATATGTATTTTTATAAAAATATGCTTTATTTTATATATATTTTGCATATTTATTTTCATACAAATTTACATTATTTAATTGATATTCTGCTCATTCATACAAATTCATACGATTTGACATTATTCTATGTGTATTTTGTATATATTTTTCATACAAATTTACGTTATTTTGTGTATTTGTTTATATATTTTGACACAAATTTACAATATTTTATGGGTATTTTGTATATATATTTCAAAAGAAATTTACCTAGTTTTAAGTGTATTTTGTATATCTATTTTCATACAAACTCAAATTATTTCTATGTATTTTTGTATATATTTTAATACAAAATTTAGTTATGTTTTGTGTATTTTGTAAATTTAATTTCTTTCAAATATATATTATTTTATTGGTATTTTGTTGATTTATATTGATACGAATTTACATTATTTTATATGTACTTTGTATATATATTTTTATACGCATTTACATTATTTAATATTTTTTTTGAATATATATTTTCATACAAATTCATGGTATTTTATGTGTATTTGTATATATATTTTCATATAATTTTTCATTATTTTATGTGTATTTTGTACAAATATTTCATTACAAATTTACCTTATTTTATGTTTATTTTGTATGTGTATTTTGTATATTTATATTTACACAAATACACATTCTTTTATTGGTATTTTGTTAATTTATTTTGATTGGAATTTACATTGTTTTATGTGTATTTTGTATACATTTTTTTATACGCATTTACTTAATTTTATGGGTATTTTGTATATATATTTTTAAAAGAAATCTACGTAATTTTATGTGTATTCGTATATATATTTTGAAACAAATTTACATTGTTTTATATGTATTTTTGCATATCTCTTTCAATACAAATTTACCTTATTGTATGTGCATTTTGTATATTTATTTTTATACAAATTTAAATATTTTATGTGTATTTTTTATATATATTTTTATAAGAAATGCGCTGTATTATTGATATTCTGTGTATTTATTTTGATACGATTTTACATTATTCTATTTGTTTTTTGTATATTTTTTTTTATACACATTTACATTATTTAATGTGTATCTTGCATATATATTTTATATAAATTTACGTTATTTTAAGTGTATTTGTTTATATATATTCATTCAAATTTAACTTATTGTATGTGTATTTTGTATATGTATTTCATTACAAATTTACCTAATTTTATGTGTATTTTGTATATTTCTTTTCATACAAATTTAAATTATTTTTGTGTGTTTTTGTATATAGTTTTATACAAATTTAGGTTATTTTATGTACGCATTTACATTATTTAATGTGTGTTTTGTATACATATTTCTATGCAAATTTACTTTATTTTATTTGCATTTTTGTTTATATATTTTTGTAGAAATTTGCGTTATTTTATGTGTATTTGTATATGTTTTCTCATAGAAATTTACATTATTTTATTGCTATTTTGTTTATTTATTTTGATACGAATTACATGATTATATATGTATTTTGTACATATTTTTTATACGTATTTAAATTACTTAATGTGTATTTTGCTTATATATTTTTAAACAAATCTACGTTATTATATGTATTTGTATAAATATTTTGATACAAATTTACATTATTTTATGTATTTTGTATATACATTTCAATTAAAATTTAGCTTATTTTATCTGTATTTTGTATATCTATTTTCATAAAAATTTAATTACTTCTGTGTATTTTTGTATATAGATTTATACAAATTTACGTTATTTTATGTGTATTTTGTATATTTATATTTATACAAATACACATTCTTTTATTGGTATTTTGTTTATTTATTTTGATACGATTTTACATTAGTTTATGTGTATTTTGTATACATTTTTTTATACGTGTTTACTTCATTTTATGTGTATTTTGTATATATTTTTTTTAGAAATCTACGTTATTTTATGTATATTCGTATATATATTTTGAAACAAATTTACATTGTTTTATATTTATTTTGCATATCTATTTCAATACAAATTTACCTTAATTTATGTGCATTTTTAATTTTTATATTAATACAAATTTTAATATTTTATGTGTATTTTGGTATATATATTTTTATAAAAAATGCGTTATTTTATGGGTATTTTGCATCTTTATTTTCATACAAACTTACATTATTTTATCAATATTCTGTGTTTTTATTTTTGATACGATTTTACATTATTCTATTTGTGTTTTGTATATAATATTTTTATACATAGTTACATTATTAATGTGTATTTTGTAAATATATTTAATACAAATTTACGTTATTTTAAGTGTATATGTTTATATGTTTTCATTCAAATTTACATTAATTTATGTGTATTTTGTACATGTATTTCAATACAAATTTACCTAGTTTTATGTGTATTTTGTATATCTCTTCTCATACAAATACACATTCTTTTATTGATATTTTTTATTTTGACGCGAATTTACATCATTTAATGTGTATTTTGTATATATATTTCTATAGATATCTACGTTATTTTATGTGTATTCGTATATAGATTTTGAGACAAATTTACACTTTTATGTGTATTTTGCATATTTTTTCAATAGAAATTTACCTTATTGTATATGCATATTGTATATTAATTTTAATACAAATTTAATTATTCTATATGTATTTTTGTATATCTATTTTTATAAAAATATGATTTATTTTATGGGTATTTTCCATCTTTATTTTCATAAAAATTTAAATTCTTTTATTGATATTCTGCTCATTTATTTTGATACGATTTGACATTATTCTATGTGTATTTTGTATATATTTTTCATACAAATTTACGTTATTTTATGTGTATTATATATTTTTATATATTTCCAACAATTACAATATTTATGGGTATTTATTTATATATTTCAAAAGAAATTTACCTAGTTTTATGTGTTTTTGTATATCTATTTTCATATTTCATACAAATTATTTTTATGTATTTTTTTATATATATTTTAAAACAAATTTTAGTTATGTTATGTGTATTTTGTGATTTATTTTCATTTAAATATATATTATTTTAGTGGTATTTTGTTGATTTATATTGATAATTTACATTATTTTATATTATTTTGCATATATATATTTTATACGCATTTACATTATTTAATATTAATTTTTAATAAATATTTTTATACAAATTCATGGTATTTTATGTGTATTTGTATATATATTTTCATATAAATTTATATTATTTTATATTTATTTTTTACATATATTTCATTACAAATTTACCTTATTTTATGTTTATTTTGTATGTGTATTTTTTATATTTATATTTATACAAATACACATTATTTTACTCGTATTATGTTTATTTTGATTGGAATTTACATTATTTTATGTGTATTTTGTATATTTATATTTATACAAATACACTTTCTTTTATTGGTATTTTGTTTATTTATTTTGATACGATTTTACATTATTTTATGTGTATTTTGTATACATTTTTTTATACGTATTTACTTAATTTTATGTGTATTTTGGATATATATTTTTATAGAAATCTACGTTATTTTATGTGTATTCGTATATATATTTTGAAACAAATTTACATTATATGTATTTTGCATATCTATTTCAATACAAATTTACCTTATTGTATCTGCATTTTGTATATTTATTTTAATACAAATTCAAATATTTTATGTGTATTTTGTTATATATATTTAAAAAAAAATGCATTTTATGGGTTTTTTGCATCTTAATTTTCAAACAAATTTACATTATTTTATTAATATTCTGTGAATTTATTTTTAAACGATTTTACATTACTCTATTTTTGTTTTGTTTGTTGTTTATACATATTTACATTATTTAATGTGTATTTTGTATATATATTTTATACAAATTTACATCATTTTAAGTGTATTTGTTTATATATTTTCATTCAAATCTACATTATTTTAAGTGTATTTTGTATATGTATTTAAATACAAATTTACCTAATTTTATGTGTATTTTGTATATTTATTTTTATACAAATTTAAATTATTTTTTTGTATTTATGTGTATTTTGTATATCTATTTTTATACAAATACACATTCTTTTATTGATATTTTGTTTATTTATTTTGAACGAGTTTACATTATTTAATGTGTATTTTGTATATATATTCTTATACGTATTTACATCATTTCATATGTATTTTGTACATATATTTCTATAAAAATCTACGTTAGTTTATGTGTATTCGTATATATATTTGAAACAAATTTACAGTTTAAGTGTAATTTGCATATTTTTTCAATACAAATTTACTTTATTGTATGTGCATTTTGTATATTAATTTTAATACAAATTTAATTATTCAATGTGTATTTTTGTATATGTATTTTTATAAGAATATGCTTTATTTTGTCGGTATTTTGCATCTTTATTTTCATTTACAAATTTACATTATTTTATTGATATTCTGTTTATTTATTTTGATACGATTTTACAAAATTCTATGTGTACTTTGTATACATATTTGATACATATTTATATTATTTAATGCATATTATGTATGTATATTTCATGGAAATTTACTTTATTTAATGTGTATTTGTTTATATATTTTCATACAAATTTCCATTATTTTATGTGTATTTTGTATATGTATTTCAATAGAAATTTGCCTAATTTTATGTGTATTTTGCATATCTATTTTCAAACAAATTTAAATTATTTTTGTGTAAATTTTTGTATATATTTTTATACAAATTTTAGTTATTTTATTTGTATTTTGTATATATATTTTTCCTTCAAATATACATTCTTTTAGTGGAGTTTTGTTTATTTATTTTGATACGAATATAAATAAAATAATGTAAATATGTATGAAAATAAAGACGAAAAAATACCCATATAATAACGCATAATAATAATTTAATTTGTATTAAAATAAATATTCAAAATGCACATACAATAAAGTAAATTTGTATTGAAATAGATATGCAAAATACACATAAATAATGTAAATTTGTATAAAAATATATATTCAAAAATACACATAAAATAGTTTAGTTTGTATTAAAATAAATAATCAAAATGGACATCCAATAAAGTAAATTTGTATTGAAATAGATATACAAAATACACATAAATAATGTAAATTTGAATCAAAATACATATACGAATACACAAAAAATAGAGTAAATTTCTATGAAAACATACATACAAAATACATATAAATGATGTAAAAAAGTATAAAAATATATATACTAAATACACCTAAATTATGTAAATTCGTATCAAAATAAATAAACAAAATTCCGATAAAAGACCGTATATGTGTAGGAAAATAAATATAGAAAATACACATAAAATAACGAAAACTTCTATAAAAATATATACAAAAAAAACACAACAATAATTTCAATTTGTATGAAATAGATATACAAAATACACATATAATTAGTTAAATTTGTATATAAATACATGTACAAAATACACATAAAATAATGTAAATTTGTACGAAATGAAAACAAATACACATGAAATAACGTATATTTGTATAAAATATATAAACAAAATACACATAGAATAATGTAAAATCGCATCAAAATATATACACAGAATATCAATAAAATAATATAAATTTGTATGAAAATAAAGATGCAAAATAACCTTAAAATAAACCATATTTTTATAAAAATACATATACAAAAATACACATAGAATAATTAAATTTGTATTAAAATTAATATACAAAATGCAGATACAATAAGGTAAATTTGTAATGAAAAAATATGCAAAATACTCATAAAACAGTGTAAATTTCTTCAAAATATATATACGAATACACATAAAATAACGTAGATTTCTATAGAAATATATATACAAAATACACATGATATGATGTAAAAACGTAAAAAATATATATACAAAATACACATTACGTAATGTAAATTCGCGTCAAAATAAATAAACAAAATATCATTAAAAGAATATGCATTTGTATGAAAATAGCTATACAAAATACACATAAAATAACCTAAAATTATATAAAACTATATACAAAAATACACAAAAATAATTTAAATTTGTATGAAAATAAATATACAAAATACACATAAAATTAGCTAAATTTGTATTGAAATACATATACAAAAAACACATAAAATAATGTAAATTTGAATAAAAATACATAAACAATTTGTATAAAATATATAAACAAAATACAAATTAAATAACGTAAATATGTATAAAAAAATATATACAAAACACAAATAGAATAATGTAAAATCGTATCAAAATAAATATACAGAATATTAATAAAATAATGTAAATTTGTATGAAAATAAAGAAGCAAAATACCAAAATAAATAACGCCTTTTTTTATAAAAATATTATATACAAATATACACATAAGAAAATTAAATTTGTATTAAAATAAATATACAAAATACACATACAGTAAGGTAAATTTGTATTGAAATAGATATGCAAAATACATAAAAAACAATGTAAATTTGTTTCAAAATATATATACTAATACACATAAAATAAAGTAGATTTCTATAAATATATATATACAAAATACACATAAAATGAGGTAAATACGTATAAAAAAATGTATACAAAATAAACATAAAATAATGTAAATTCGCATCAAAATAAATCAACAAAATAAATAAAATAATGTCAAAATAAAATAGCAAAAAAAAAAAAAAGTGTATTTGTATGAATATAAAAATACAAAATACACGTAAAATAACGTAAATTTATAAAAAAACTATATACAAAAATACACAGAAGTAATTAAATTTGTATGAAAATAGATATACAAAATACACACAAAATAAGCTAAATTTGAATTGAAATATATATACAAAATACATAAAATAAAGTAAATTTGTATCAAAATATTTATACAAATACTCATATAATAACGTAAATTTGTATAAAAATATATAAACAAAATACACATTAAATAATGTAGATACGTATAAAAAATATATTCAAAAAACACATAAAATCACGTTTCGTATCAAAATAAATAAAGAAAATACCAGTGAAATAATATAAATTTGTATGAGAAAACATATACAAAATACACATAAAATAACGCAAATTTCTTTAAAAATATATGTACAAAAATGCACATCAAATAAAGTAAATTTGCATAAAAATATATATACAAAACACACATTAAATGTGTAAATGCGTATAAAAACATGTATACAAAATACCTTTCAAATAATCTAAATTCGTTTCGAATTATATTAACAAAATACCAATAAAATAATGTAATGTTGGATGAAAATATATATAATAATACACATAAAATAACCTAAATACAAATACAAATATACACATAAAATAATTTAAAATTGCATGAAATGAATATATAAAATAAACATAAAATAAAGTAAATTTGTAATGAAATATATGTAAAAATACACATAAAATAATGTAAATTTATATGAAATATATATTTAAATACACATAAAATAACATGAATTTGTAAAAAAATTGTATCAAAACATATTCGAATACACACAATAAAATAACGTTAATTTTTATGAAAATATATATACAAAATACATATAAAATAATGTAAATACGTAGAAAAATATATACAAAATACAAATAAAGTAATGTAAATTCGTATCAAAATAAGTCAACAAAATTCCAATAAAAGAATGTATATTTGTAGGAAAATATATATACAAAATACAAATAAAATGACTAAAATTTGTATAAAAATATATAAAAAAATAAACAAAAAATAATTTAAATTTGTTTGAAAATAGATATGCAAAATACACATAAAATTAGGCCAATTTGTATTGAAATACATATACAGAACACACATAAAACAATGTAAATTTGTGTGAAAATATATAAACATATGCACATAAAATAACGTACATTTGGATATGTACAGAATATACATTAAATGATGTAAATATGTATAAACATATATATACAAAATACACATAGAATAATGTTAAATCGTATCATAATAAATAAACAGAATAACAATAAAATAATGTAAATTTGTATGAAAATAAAGATGCAAAATACTTATATAATAACGCATATTTGTATAAAAATATATATACAAAAATACATATAAAATAATTACATTTGTATTAAAATAAATATACGAAATGCACATACAATAAAGTAAATTTGTATTGAAATAGATATGGAAAATTCACACCAATAAAGTAAATTTGTATCAAAATATATATACGAATACTCATAAAATAGAGTAAATTTCTATGAAAATATTCATACAAAATACATATTAAAAGATGTAAATAAGTATAAAAATACATATACCAAATATACCTCAAATAATTTAAATTCGTGTCAAAATAAATAAACAAAAATCCGATAAAAGTACGTATGTTTGTAGGAAAATAAATATACAAAATATATATAAAATAACGAAAATTTATATAAAAATATATACAAAAATACACAAAAATAATTTCAATTTGTATGAAAATAGATATACAAAATACACATATAATATGTAAAATTTGTATTTAAAAACATGTAGAAAATACACATAAAATAATGAAAATTTGTATGAAATAAAAAGAAACACACATAAAGTAACGTACATTTGTATAAAATATATATTCAAAATACACATAGAATAATGTAAAATCGTATCAAAATCAATACAGAGAATATCAATAAAATAATGTAAATTTGTATGAAAGTAAAGATGCAAAATACCCATAAAATAAAGCATATTTTTATAAAAATACATATACAAAAATACACAGAGAATAATTAAATTAGTATCAAAATTAATATAAAAAATGCATATACAATAAGATAAATTTGTATTGAAAAAATATGCAAAATACACATAAAACAGTGTAAATTTGTTTCAAAATGTATATACGAATACTCATAAATCAACGTAGATTTCTATAGAAATATATATACAAAATACACATGAAATGATGTAAACACGTATAAAATATATATATATATATATATATATATATATATATATATATATATATATATATATATATATATATATATATATATATATATATATATATATATATATATATATATATATATATATATATATATATATATATATATATATATATATATATATAAAATACACATTAAATAATGTAAATTAGAGTCAAATTAAATTAACAAAATATCAATAAAAGATTGTATATTTGTATGAAAATAGATATACAATACACCCATAAAATCACCAAAATTTGTATAAAACTATATACAAAAATACACAAAAATAATTTAAATTTGTATGAAAATAAATATACAAAATACAAATAAAATTAGGTAAATTTCTATTGAAATAAATTTATAAAATACACATAAAATAATGTAAATTTGAATGAAAATATATAAACAAATACACTTAAAATAACGTAAATTTGTAAAAAATATATATACAATATACACATTAAATAATGCAAATATGTATAAAAAATATATACAAAACACAATTAGATTAATGTAAAATCGTATCAAAATAAATACACAGAATATTAATAAAATAATGTAAATTTGTATGAAAAAGATGATGCAAAATACCAATAAAATAACGCATTTATATATATATATATATATATATATATATATATATATATATATATATATATATATATATATATATATATATATATATATATATATATATATATATATATATATATATATATATATATATATAAATACACACATAAAATATTTGAATTTGTATTAAAATAAATATACAAAATGCACATACAATAAGGTAAATTTGTATTGAAATAGATATGCAAAATACATATAAAACAATGTAAATTTGTTTCAAAATATATATACGAATACACATAAAATAACGTAGATTTCTATGAAAATATATATACAAAATACACATAAAATGAAGTAAATACGTATAAAAAAAAGGTATACAAAATACACATAAAATAATGTAAACTCGTATCAAAATAAATAAACAAAATACTGATAAAAGAATGTGTATTTGTATAAATATAAAAAAAACAGAATTCACATAAAATAACGTAAATTTATATAAAACTAAATGCAAAAATACACTAAAGAAATTAAATTTGTTTGAAAATAGATATTCAAAATACACAAAAAATAAGCTAAATTTGAATTGAAATATATATACAAAATATATCAAACAATGTAAATTTGTATCAAAATATTTATACAAATACACATATAATAACGTAAATTTGTATTAAAATATACAAACAAAATACACATTAAATAATGTAAATACGTACAAAAAATGTACAAAATACACATATAATCATGTAATTCGTATCAAAATAAATTAATAAAATACCAATGAAATAATGTAAATTTGTATGAGAAAACATATGCAAAATACTCATAAAATAATGCAAATTTCTATAAAAATATATGTACAAAAATGCACATAAAATAAAGTAAGTTTGCATAGAAAATATATACACAAAACAGACATTAAATAATGTAAGTGAGTATAAAAATATGTATACAAAATACCTATGAAAAAATCTAAATTCGTATCGAATTAAATGAAGAAAATACCCAAAAATAATGTAATTTTGGAGGAAAATATATAGAGAAAATACACTTAAAATTACCTAAATACCAATACAAATATACACACAAAATATATATATATATATATATATATATATATATATATATATATATATATATATATATATATATATATATATATATATATATATATATATATATATATATATATATATATATATATATATATATATATATATATATATATATATATATATATATATATATATATATATATATATATATATATATATATATAAAATATTTAAATTTGTATTGAAATAAATATACAAAATGCACATTCATTAAGGTAAATTTGTATTGAAATATATATGCAAAATACATATAAAACCATGTAAATTTGTTTCAAAATATATATACGAATACACAAAATAACGTAGATTTCTATAAAAATATTAATACAAAATACACATAAAATGAAGTAAATAAGTATAAGAAAATGTATGCAAAATACACATAAATTTGTATGAAAATATATATACAAATACACATAAAATAATATGAATTTGTATAAGATTTGTTTCAAAATATATACGAATACACACAATAAAATAACGTAAATTTTTATGAAAATGTATATACAAAATACACATAAAATAATTTAAATACGTAGAAAAATATATATACAAAATACACATAAAATAATGTAAATTCGTATCAAAATAAATAAACAAAATTCCAATAAAAGAATGTATGTTTGTAGAAAAATATATATACAAAATACTAATAAAATAAGTAAAATTTGTATAAAAATATATACAAAAAAACAAAAAATAATTTAAATTTGTTTGAAAATATATATGCAAAATACACATAAAATTAGGCAAATTTGTATTGAAATACATATAAAAAATTCACATAAAATAATGTAAATTTGTATGAAAATATATAAACACATACACATAAAATAACGTAAATTTGGATAAAATATATATACAAAATAAACATTAAATAATGTATATATGTATAAAAAAATATATACAAAATACACATAGAATAATGTTAAATCGTATCAAAATAAATAAACAGAATATCAATAAAATAATGTAAATTTGTATGAAAATAAAGATGCAAAATACCCATATTATAACGCATATTTGCATAAAAATATATATACAAAAATACACATAAAATAATTTAATTTGTATTAAAATAAATATACAAAATGCACATACAATAAAGTAAATTTGTATTGAAATAGATATGCAAAATACACATAAATAATGTCAATTTGTATCAAAAATATATATACGAATACACATAAAATAGAGTAAATTTTTATGAAAATATGCATACACAATACATATAAAATGATGTAAATAAGTATAAAAATATATATGTATCAAATACACCTAAATAATGTAAATTCGGTTCAAAATAAATAAACAAAATTCCGATAAAAAACGTATATTTGTAGGAAAATAAATATACAAAATACACATAAAATAACGAAAATTTGTATAAAAATATATACAAAAAAAAAAAAATATCAATAATATGAATTATACATACGAAATACATATAAAATGATGTAAATAGTATAAAAATATATATACCAAATACACCTAAAATAATGTAATGTAATGTATTTAAATACAAATTAAACTAATTGCATGTTTATTTTGTATATTTATTTCATTCAATTTTAAATTATTTTATGTGTATATTTGTATTTGTATTTAGGTTATTTTATGTGTATTTTCTATATATATTTTCATCCAAAATTACATTATATTATTGGTATTTTCTTAAATTAATTCGATACGAATTTAGATTATTTCATAGGTATTTTGTATAAATTTTTTTATACTCATTTACATTATGTAATGTGTGTTTTGTATATATTTTTTATTGCAAATTTATTTTATGTGCATTTTTGTACATATATTTTTATAGAAATTTGCGTTATTTTATGTGTATTTTGTATATGTTTTCTCATAAAAATTTACATTATTTTATTGGTATTTTGTCTATTTATTTTGATACGAATTACATGATTATATGAGTATTTTGAACATATTTTTTTATACGTATTTACATTATTTAATGTGTATTTTATTTATATATTTTTATATAAAATTTACGTAATTATATGTGTATTTGTAAAAATATTTTGATACAAATTTACTTTATTTTATGTATTTTGTACATATATTTCAATTCAAATTAAGCTTATTTTGTGTGTATTTTTATCTATTTTCATACAAATATAATTACTTCTGTGTATTTTTGTATATAGTTTAATATAAATTTACGTTATTTTATGTGCATTTTGTATATTTATATTTATACAAATACACATTCTTTTATTGCTATATTGTTTATTTATATTTATACGAATTTACATTATTTTATGTGTATTTATTGTACATTTTTTTATACGTATTTACTTTATTTAATGTGTATTTTGTATATGTATTTTTATAGAAATCTACGTTATTTTATGTGTATTCGTATATATATTTTGAAACAAATTTACACTATTTTATATGTATCGTGCATATCTATTTCAATACAAATTTACCTTATTGTATGTGCATTTTGTATATTTATTGTAATACAAATTCAAATATTTTATGTGTATTTTGGTATCTATAATTTTATAAAAAATGCGTTATTTTATAGGTATTTTGCATCTTAATTTTCTTACAAATTTACATTATTTTTTTTAATATTCTGTGTATATATTTTGATACGATTTTACTTTATTCTATTTGTGTTTTCTATATATTTTTTTATACATATTTACATTATTTAATGTGTATTTTGTATATATATTTTATACAAAATTACGTTATTTTATGTGTATTTTTTTTATATTTTCATTCAAATTTACATTATTTTATGTGTATTTTGTATATGTATTTCAATACAAATTTTCCTAATTTTATGTGTATTTTGTATATTTATTTTCATACAAATTTAAATTATTTTTATGTATTTTTGTATATAGTTTTATACAAATTTAGGTTATCTTATGTGTATTTTGTATATCTATTTTCATACAAATACACATTCTTTTATTGATATTTTGTTTATTTATTTTGACTCGAATTTTCATTATTTAATGTGTATTTTGTATATATATTTTTATACGTATTTACATCATTTCATGTGTATTTTGTATATATATTCCTATTTTATTGATAATCTGCTCATTCATATCGATACGATTTGATATTATTCTATGTGTATTTTGTATATTATTTTCATACAAATTTACGTTATTTTATGTGTATTTGTTTATATATTTTGACAAAAATTTACAATATCTTATGGGTATTTTGTATATATATTTCAAAAGAAATTTACCTAGTTTTATGCGTATTTTGTATATCTATTTTCATACAAACTCAAATTATTTCTTTGTATTTTTGTATATATTTTAATACAAATTGTAGTTGAGTTATGTGTATTTTGTAAATCTATTTTCTTTCAAATATATATTATTTTATTGGTGTTTTGTTGATTTATATTGATACGAATTTACATTATTTTATATGTACTTTGTATATATATTTTATACGCATTTACATAATTTAGTATTTATTTTGAATATATATTTTTATACAAATTCATGGTATTTTATGTGTATTTGTATTAATATTTTCATATAAATTTACATTATTTTATGTGTATTTTGTACATATATATCATTACAGATTTACCTTATTTTATGTTTATTTTGTATGTGTATTTTGTATATTTATATTTATACAAATACACATTCTTTTATTGGTGTTTTGTTTATTTATTTTGATTCGAATTTACATTATTTCATGTGTATTTTATATACATTTTTTTATACGTATTTACTTAGTTTTATGTGTATTTTGTATATATATTTTTTATAGAAATCTACGTTATTTTATGTGTATTCGTATATATATGTTGAAACAAATTTCCATTGTTTTATATGTATTTTTGCATATCTCTTTCAATACAAGTTTACCTTATTGTATGTGCATTTTGTATATTTATTTCAATACAAATTTAATTATTTTATTTGTATTTTGGTATATATATATTTATAAGAAAAGTGCTATTTGATGGGAATTTTGCATCTTTATTTTCATACAAAAATACATTATTTTATTAATATTCGGTGTTATTATTTTGACACGATTTTACATTATTCTATTTGTTTTTTGTATATATATTTTTTATACATATTTACATTATTTAATGTGCATCTTGCATATATATTTCATACACATTTATTATCTATTATTTATTTTCATACAAATACACATTCTTTTCATGATATTTTGTTTATATATTTTGACACGAATTTACATTACTTAATATGTATTTTGTATATATATTTTTATACGTATTTACATAATTTCATGTGTATTTTGTACATATATTTCTATAGAAATCTACGTTGTTTTATGTGTATTCGTATATATATTTTGAAACAAATTTACATTGTTTTATATGTATTTTTGAATATCTCTTTCAACACAAATTTACCTTACTGTATATGCATTTTGTATATTTATTTCAATACAAATTTTAATATTTTATGTGTATTTTGGTATATCTATTTTTATGAAAAATGCGCTATTTTATGGGAATTTTGCATCTTTTTTTTCATACAAATTTACATTATATTATTGATATTCTGTGTATTTATTTTGATACGATTCTACATTATTCTATTTCTTTTTTTGTATATATTTTTTATACACATTTACATTATTTAATGTGTATCTTGCATATATATTTTATACAAATTTACGTTATTTTAAGTGTATTTGTTTATTTGTTTTCATTCAAATTTACATTTTTTTATGTGTATTTTGTATATGTATTTCAATACAAATTTACCTAATTTTATGTGTATTTTGTATATTTCTTTTCATACAAATTTTAATTATTTTAGTGTATTTTTGTATATTGTTTTATACAAATTTTGGTTATTTTATGTACGCATTTACATTATTTAATGTGTGTTTTGTATATATATATATATATTTTTATGCAAATTTACTTTATTTTATGTGCATTTTTGTACATATATTTTTTTATAAATTTGCGTTATTTTATGTGTATTTGTATATGTTTTCTCATACAAATTTACATTATTTTATTGCTATTTTGTTTATTTATTTTGATATGAATGAAAATAGATATAAAAATATACATAAAATAAACTAAGTTTGTATTGAAATATATATACAAAATACATAAAATAATGTAAATTTGTATCAAAATATTTTAACAGATGCGCATAAAATAACGTAAATTTGTTTTAAAATATACAAAATACACTTTAAATAATGTAAATATGTATAAAAAAATATATACAAAACACAAATAGAATAATGTAAAATCGTATCAAAATAAATACACAGAATATTAATAAAACAATGTAAATTTGTATGAAAATAAAGATATATATTTATAAAAATATATATATATATATATATATATATATATATATATATATATATATATATATATATATATATATTATATATATATATATATATATATATATATATATATATATATATATATATATATATATATATATATATATGTATATATACAAAAATACACATAAAATATTTAAATTTGTATTACTATATATATACAAAAAGCACATACAATAAGGTAAATTTGTATTGAAATAGATATGCAAAATACTTAAAAAACAATGTAAATTTCTTTAAAAATATATATAAGAATACACATAAAATAACGTAGATTTCTATAAAAATATATATACAAAATACACATAAAATGAAGTAAATACGAATAAGAAAATCTATACAAAATACACATAAAATAATGTAAATTCGTATCAAAATAAATAAACAAAATACCAATAAAAGAATGTGTATTTGTATAAATATAAATATACAAAATACACCCAAAATAACGTAAATTTGTATAAAACTATATACAAAAATACACAGAAGTAATTAAATTCGTAAGAAAATATTCATACAAAATACAGATAAAATAAGCTAAATTTGAATTGAAATGTATATACAAAATACATAAAATAATGTAAATTTGTATCAAAATATTTTTACAAATACACATATAATTACGTATAAAAAAATATCTACAAAATACACATATATTCTTGTAATTCGCATCAAAATAAATAAACAAAATACCAATAAAATAATGTAATTTTTTATGAGAAAACATATACAAAGTACAGATAAATTAAATAAATTCTATAAAAATATATGTACAAAAAAGTACATAAAATAAATTTGCATTAAAAAATATATACAAAACATACATTACATAATGTAAATGAGCATAAACATATGTATACAAAATACCTATGAAAGAAATTAAATTCGTATCGAGTTAAATAAAGAAAATTCCAATAAAATAATGTAATTTTGGATGAAAATATATATAGAAAATACACATAAAACTACGTAAATAAAAATACAAATATACACATAAAATGATAAAAAAATTGAATTAAATATACAAAATAATCATAAAATAAGGTAAATTTGTAATGAAAAATATGTAAAAATACACATAAAATAATATAAATTTGAATGAAAATATATATACAAATACACATAAAATAACATGAATTTGTATAAAATTTGTATCAAAATAAATACGAATACACACAATAAAATAATGTAAATTTTTATTAAAATATATATACAAAATACACATAAAATAATGTAAATTCGTAGAAAAATATATATACAAAATACACATAAAATAATGTAAACTCGTATCAAAATAAATAAACAAAATTATGATAAAAGAATATATATTTGTAGGAAAATATATATACAAAATACAAATAAAATAACTAAAATTTGTATAAAAATAAATACAAAAATACACAAAAATAGTTTAAATATGTTTGAAAATAGATATGCAAAATACACATAAAGTTTGGCAAATTTGTATTGAAATACATATACAAAATACACATAAAATAATGTAAATTTGTATGAAAATATGTAAACAAATACACATAAAATAGCGTAAATTTGGATAAAATATATATACAAAATATATTTAAATAATGTAAATATGTATAAAAATATATATACAAAATACATATAGAATAAAGTTAAATCGTATCAAAATAAATAAACAGAATATCAATAAAATAATTTAAATCTGTATGAAAATAAAGATGCAAAATACCCATATAATAAAGCATATATGCATAAAAATATATATACAAAAATACACATGAAATAATTAAATTTGTATTGAAATAAATATAGAAAATGCATATACAATAAAGTAAATTTGTATTGAAATACATATGCAAAATACAAATCAAAAATGTAAATTGTATCAAAATATATATACGAATACACAAAAAATAGAGTAAATTTCTATGAAAATATACATACAAAATACATATAAAATGATGTAAATAGTATAAAAATACATATACGAAAGACACCTAAAATAATGTAAATTCGTATCTAAATAAACAAACAAAATTCCGATAAAAGAACGTATATTTGTAGGAAAATAAATATACAAAATACACATAAAATAACGAAAATTTGTATAAAAATATATACAAAAAAAAAATCAATTTTTATGAAAATTGATATACAAAATACAAATATAAGTAGTTAAATTTGTCTTTAAATACATGTACAAAATACATATAAAATAATGAAAATTTGTATGAAATGAAAACAAATACACATAAAATAACATACATTTGTATTAAATATATATACAAAATACACATAGAATAATGTAAAATCGTATCAAAATAAATACACAACATATCAATAAAATAATGTAAATTTGTATGAAAATAAAGATGCAAAATACCCATAAAATAAAGCATATTTTTTTAAAAATACATATACATAAATACACATTCAATAATTAAATTTGTAGTAAAAAGAATATACAAAATGCACATACAATAAGGTAAATTTTTATTAAAAAGAAATATGCAAAATACAAATAAAACAATGTAAATTTGTTTCAAAATATATATTACGAATACACATAAAATAACGCAGATTTCTATAGAAATATATATACAAAATACACTTGAGATGCTGTAAATACGTATAAAAATATATATATAAAATAGACATTAAATAATGTAAACTCGTGACAAAATAAATAAACAAAATATCAATAAAAGAATGTGTATTTGTATGAAAATAGATATAAAAAAATACACATAAAATAACCTAAATTTGTATAAAACTATATACAAAAATACACAGAAATAATTTAAATTTATATGAAAATAAATATACAAAATACACAAAATTATTTAAATTTGTATTGAAATACATTTACAAAATACACATAAAATAATGTAAATTTGAATGAAAATATATAAACATATACACTTAAAATAACGTAGATTTGTATCAAATATATATACAAAATACACAATAAATAATGTAAATATGTATAAAAAAATATATACAAAACACAAATAGAATAATGTAAAATCGTATCAAAAATAAATACACAGAATATTAATAAAATAATTTAAATTTATATGAAAATAAAGATGCAAAATACCCATAAAATAACGTATTTTTTATAAAAATATATATACAAAAATACACATAAAATAATAAATTTGTATTAAAATAAATATAAAAAATGCACATACAATAAGGTAAATTTGTACTGAAATAGATATGCAAAATACATATAAAACAATGTAAATTTGTTTCAAAATATATATACGAATCCACATAAAATAACGTAGATTTCTATAAAAATATATACAAAATACACATAAAATGAAGTAAATACGTATAAAAAAATGAATACAAAATACACATAAAATAATGTAAAATCGTATCAAAATAAATAAACAAAATACCAATCAAAGAATGTGTATTTGTATAAATATAAATATACAAATACACATAGAATATCGCAAATTTGTGTAAAACTATTTACAAAAATACACAGTAGTAATTAAATTTGTATGAAAATAGATATACAAAATACAGCTAAAATAAGCTAAATTTGAATTGAAATGTATATACAAAATACATAAAATAATGAAAATTTGTATCAAAATATTTATACAAATATATATAATAACGTAGATTTGTTTAGAAATAAATAAACAAAATACACATTAAGTAATGTAAATACGTATAAAAAATATGTACAAAATACACATATAATCATGTAATTCGTATTAAAATAAATAAACAAAATAGCAATAAAATAATGTAAATTTGTATGAGAAAACATATACAAATAACGAAAATTAATATAAAAATATGTACAAAAATGCACATAAAATAAATTAAATTTGCATAAAAATATATATACAAAACACACATTAAATAATGTAAATGCGTACATAAAATAACCTAAATTTGTATAAAACTATATAAAAAATACACAAAAATAATTTAAATTTGTATGAAAAGAAATATACAAAATACACTTAAAATTAGGTAAATTTGTATTGAAATACATAAACAAAATACACATCAAATAACGTAAATTTGAATGAAAATATATAAACAAATACACTTAAAATAACGTAAATTTGTATAAAATATATATGCAAGATACACATTAAATAATGTAAATGTGTATAAAAAAATATATACAAAAAACAAATAGAATAATGTAAAATCGTATCAAAATAAATACACAGAATATCTATAAAATAATGTAAATTTGTATGAAAATAAAGATGCAAAATTCCCCAAAAATATCGCATTTTTTTATAAAAATATATATATCAAAATACACATAAAATATTTAAATTTGTATTGAAATAATATACAAAAATGCATATACAGTAAGGTAAATTTGTATTGAAAGAGATATTGAAAAATACATAAAAACAATGTAAATTTCTTTCAAAATATATATACGAACACACATAAAATAAAGTAGATTTCTATAGAAATATATATACAAAATACATATGAAATTATGTAAATACGTATAAAAATATATATACAAAATACATATAAAATAATGAAAATTCGTGTCAAAACAAATAAACAAAATATCATGGAAAGAATGTGTATTTGTATGAAAATAGATAATAGATAATAAATTTGTAGAAAATATATATGCAAGATACACTTT
This sequence comes from Eriocheir sinensis, assembly GCF_024679095.1. Lineage (NCBI taxonomy): Eukaryota > Metazoa > Arthropoda > Malacostraca > Decapoda > Varunidae > Eriocheir > Eriocheir sinensis. The sequence goes on from NW_026110673.1 coordinate 271,830, forward strand.
AAATAATGTAAATATGTTTAAAAAAGTATATTCAAAAAACAAATAGAATAATGTAAAATCGTATCAAAATAAATACACCGAATATCAATAAAATAATGTAAATTTGTATGAAAATAAAGATGCAAAACTCCCATAAAAAAGCGCATTTCTTTTAAAAATATATATACCAAAATACTCATATAATATTTAAATTTGTATTGGAATAAATATACAAAATGCACCTACAATAAGGTAAATTTGCATTGAAAGAGATATGCAAAAATACATATAAAACAATGTAAATTTGTTTCAAAATATATATACGAATACAAATAAAATAACGTAGATTTCTATAGAAATATATCTTCAAAATACACATAAAATTAAGTAAATACGTATAAAAAAATGTATACAAAATACACATAAAATAATGTAAATTCGAATTAAAATAAATAAACAAAATACCAATAAAAGAATGTGTATTTGGATAAATATAAATATACAAAATACACATACAAAATAAACATAAAATAAGGTAGATTTGTAATAAAATATATGTACAAAATACACAAAAAATAATGTAAATTTATATGAAAATATATATACAAATACACATAAAATACAATGAATTTGAATAAAAATATATTTTCAAAATAAATATTAAATAATGTAAATGCATATAAAAATATATATACAAAGTACATATAAAATAATGTAAAGTCGTATCAATATAAATCAACAAAAAAACAATAAAATAGTATATATTTGAATGAAAATTAATTTACAAAATACAAATAACATAACTAAAATTTGTATTAAAATATATACAATAATACATAGAAATAATTTGAGTTTGTATGAAAATAGATATACAAAATACACATAAGACTAGGTAAATTTCTTTTGAAATGTATATACAAAATACCCATAAAATATTGTAAATTTGTGTCAAAATATATAAACAAATACACATAAAATAACGTAAATTCGTATGAAAAATATATACAAAATTCAATTCGTATCAAATTGAATGAGCAGAATATCAATAAAATAATGTAAATTTGTATAAAAATAAAGATGCAAAATACCCATAAAATAAAGCATATGTTTATAAAAATACTGATACAAAAATACACATTGAATAATTAAGTTTGTATTAAAATTAATATACAAAATGCGTATATAATAAGGTAAATTTGTATTGAAAAAATATGCAACATACACGTTTACTCATACAAATTTATATTATTTTATTGGTATTTTGTTTATTTATTTTGATACGAATTACATGATTATATGTATATTTTGTACATACTTTTTATACGTATTTACATTATTTAATCTGTATTTTGTTTATATATTTTCATACAAATTTACGTTACTATATGTGTATTTGTATAAATATTTTGATACAAATTTACTTTATTTCATGTATTTTGTATATATATTTCAATTCAAATTTAGCTTATTTTGTGTGTATTTTGTATATTTATTTTCATACAAATTAAATTACTTCTGTGAATTTTTGTATATAGTTTTATATAAATTTACGTTATTTTATGTGTATTTTGTATATTTATATTTATACAAACACACATTCTTTTATTGGTATTTTGTTTATTTAATTTGATACGAATTTACATTATTTTATGTGTATTTTGTATACATTTTTTATACGTATTTACTTCATTTTATGTTTATTTTGTATATATATTTTTTTAGAAATCTGCGTTATTTTATGTGTATTCGTATATATATTTTGAAATAAATTTACATTGTTTTATATGTATTTTGCATATCTATTTCAATACAAATTTACCTTATTGTATGAGTTTTTTGTATATTTATTTTAATACAAATTAAATTTTTTTATGTGTATTTTGGAATATATATTTTTATAAATAAAAAAAATGCGTTATTTTATGGGTATTTTGCTTCTTTATTTTCATACAAATTTACATTATTTTATTAATATTCTGTGTATTTGTTTTGATACGATTTTACATTATTCTATTTGTGTTTTGTATATATTTTTTTATACAAATTTACGTTATTTTAAGTGTATTTGTTTATGTATTTTCATTCAAATTTACATTATTTTATGTGTATTCTTTATATGTATTTCAATTCAAATTTACCTAATTTTTTGTGTATTTTGTATATTTATTTTCATACAAATTTAAAATATTTTTGTATATTTTTGTATATAGTTTGATACAAATTTAGGTTATTTTATGTGTATTTTGTATATCTATTTTCATACAAATACACATTCTTTAATTGATATTTTGTTTATTTATTTTGACGCGAATTTACATTATTTAATGTGTATTTTGTTTATATATTTTACTCAAATTTACGTAATTTTATGTGTATTTGTTTATATATTTTCAAACAAATTTACTTTATTTAAGAGTATTTTGTATATGTATTTCAATACAAATTTTCCCAATTTTATGTGTATTTTGCATATCTATTTTCAAACAAATTTAATTTATCTCTGTGTATTTTTGTATATATTTTCATACAAATTTTAGTTCTTTTATATGTATTTTGTATATATATATATATATATATATATATATATATATATATATATATATATATATATATATATATATATATATATATATATATATATATATATATATATATATATTTTCCTACAAATATACATTCTTTTATTGGAATTTTGTTCATTTATTTTGATACGAATTTACATTATTTTATTTGTATTTTGTATATATAATTTTCTACGTATTTAAATTATTTTATGTGCATTTTGTATATACATTTTCATAAAAATTTACGTTATTTTATTGTGTGTATTCGTATATATTTTGCTACAAATTTTATACAAATTCAAGTTATTTTATGTTTATTTGTATATTTATTTTCATACAAATTTATATTATTTTATGAGTATTTTTACATTTATTTCATTATTAATTTACCTTTTTTTATGTTTATTTTGTATATTTATTTAATTAAATTTTATATTATTTTGTGTATATTTGTAATTGTATTAGGTTATTTTATATTTATTTTCTATATATATTTTCATTCAAAATTACAATATTTTATTGGTATTTTCTTAATTTAATTCGATATGAATTTAGATTATTTCATAGGTTGTTGTATAAATATTTTTATGCTCATTTACATTATCTAATGTGTGTTTTGTATATATATTTTTATTCAAATTTATTTTATGTGCATTTCTATACATATATTTTTATAGAAATTTGCGTTATTTTATGAGTATTTTGTATATGTTTTCTCATACAAATTTACATTATTTTATTGGTATTTTGTTTATTTACATGATTACATGATTTGATGTGTATTTTGTATATGTTTTTTTATACGTATTTACATTATTTAATGTGTATTTTGTTTATATATTTTTGTACAAGTTTACGTTATTATATGTGTATTTGTATAAATATTTTGATACAAATTTGCTTTATTTTATGTATTTTGTATATATATTTCAATTCAAATTTAGCTTATTTTGTGTGTATTTTATATATCTATTTCCATACAAATTTAATTATTTCTGTGTATTTTTGTGTATAGTATTACATAAATTTACGTTAACTTATGCGTATTTTTTATATTTATATTTATACAAATACACATTCTTTTATTGGTATTTTGTTTATTTATTTTGATACGAATTTACATTATTTTATGTGTATTTTGTATACATTTTTTTATACGTATTTACTTCATTTTATCTGTATTTTGTATATATATTTTCATAGAAATCTACGTTATTTTACGTGTATTCGTATATATATTTTGAAACAAATTTACATTTTTAAAAATGTATTTAGCATATCTATTTCAATACAAATTTAAATTAGTGTATGTGTATTTTCTATAATCATTTTATTACAAATTTAAATTTTTTATATGTATTTTGGTATATCTATCTTTTTTTTTTAAATGCGTTATTTTATGGGTATTTTTCTTCTTTATTTTTATACAAATTTACATTATCTTATTAATATTTTGTGTATTTATTTTGATACGATTTTACAATATTCTATTTGTTTTTTCTAAATTTTTTTTTATATATATTTACATTATTTAGTTTGTATTTTGTATATATATTTTATACAAATTTACGTTATTTTAAGTGTATTTGTTTATGTATTTTCAATCAAATTAACATTATTTTATGTGTATTTTGTATACGTATTTCAACACAAAATTACCTAATTTTATGTGTATTTTGTATATTTATTTTCATACAAGTTTAAATTATTTTTGTGTATTTTGGTATATATTTTTATACAAATTCAGGTTATTTTATGTGTATTTTGTATATCTATTTTCATACAAATACACATTCTTTTATCGATATTTTGTTTATTTATTTTGACGCGAATATACATTATTTAATGTGTATTTTGTATATATATTTTTATACGTATTTACATCATTTCATGTGTATTTTGTATATATATTTCTATAGAAATCTACGTTATTTTATATGTGTTCGTATATATATTTTGAAATAAATTTACACTGTTTTATGTGTATTTTGCATATTTTTTCAATACAAATTTTCCTTATTGTATGTGCATTTTGTATATTAATTTTAATACAAATTTAATTATTCTATGTGTATTTTTGTATATGTAATTTTATAATAATATGCTTTATTTTATGTGTATTTTGCATCTTTATTTTCATACAAATTTACATTATTTTATTGATACTTTGTGTATTTGTTTTGATACGATTTTACATTATTCTATGTGTATTTTTTATATATATTTTATAAAATGTACGTTATTTTATGTGTATTTGTTTTCATTTCATACAAATTTACATTATTTTATGTGTATTTTGTACATGTATTTAAATACAATTATAACTAATAATATGTGTATTTTGTATATCTATTTTCATACAAATTGAAGTTATTTTTTTTTTTTTTTTTGTATATACTTTTATACAAATTTTCGCTATTTTATGTGTATTTTGTATATTTATTTTTTAACAAATATACGTTCTTCTATCGGAATTTTGTTTATTTATTTTGATACGAATTTACATTATTTTAGGGGTATTTGGTATATATATTTTTATACTTATTTACATCATTATATATGTATTTTGTATGCATATTTTCATAGAAATTTACTCAATTTTATGTGTATTCGTATATGTCTTTTGATAAATATTTACATTATTTATGTGTATTTTGCATATCTATTTTAATATAAATTTACTTTATTGTATGTGCATTTTTTATATTTATTTTAATACAAATTTAATTATTTCATGTGTATTTTTGTATATTTATTTTTAATACATTTACATTATTTTATTGATATTCTGTTTATTTATTTTTATACGAGTTAACATTATTCTATGTGTATTTTGTATATATATTTTTTATACATATTTCTATTATTTAATGCTTATTTTGTATACATATTTTATCCAAATTTACGTTATTTTATGTGTATTTATTTATATATTTTCATACAAATTTACATTATTTTATGTGTATTTTGTATAATTATTTCAATACAAATTTGCCTAATTTTATGTGTATTTTGCATATATATTTTCAAACTAATTTAAGTTATTTTTGTGTATTTTTGTATATATTTTTATACAAATTTTATTTATTTTATTTATATTTTGTATATATATTTTCCTACAAATATAAATTATTTTAATGGAATTTTGTTTATTTATTTTGATACGAATTTGCATTATTCTATGTGTTTTGTATATATATTTTTCTACGTATTTACATTATTTCATGTGTATTTTGTATATATATACATTTTCATAAAAATTTACGCTATTTTCTTGTGTGTATTCGTAAATATTTAGAGACAAATTTTATACAAATTCATGTTATTTTATGTGTATTTGTATAAATATTTTCATACAAATTTAGATGTGTATTTTGTATACATTTTTTAAAACATTTTTACTTAATTTTATGTGTATTATGTATATATATTTTTTTTAGAAATCTACGTTATTTTATGTGTATTCGTATATATATTTTGAAACAAATTTATATTGTTTTATATGTATTTTGCATATCTATTTTTATACAAATTTACCTTATTGTATGTGAATTTTGTATATTTATTTTAATATAAATTCTAATATTTTATGTGTATTTTGGTATATATATTTTTTTTTTAAAAGGCGTTATTTTATTGGTATTTTGCATCTTAATTTTCATACAAATTTACATTATTTTATTAATATTCTGTGTATTTATTTTGATACGATTTTATATTATTCTATTTGTGTTTTGTATATATTTTTTTATACATATTTACATCATTTTATGTGTATTTTGTATATATATTTTATACAAATTTACGTTATTCTAAGTGTATTTGTTTATATATTTTCATTCAAATTTACATTATTTTATGTTTATTTTGTAAATGTATTTCAAAACAAATTTACCTAATTTTATGTGTATTTTGTATATTTATTTTCATACAAATTAAAATTATTTTTGTGTATTTTTGTATATAGTTTTATACAAATTGAGGTGATTTTATGTGTATATTGTATATCTATTTTCATACAAATACACATTCTTTTATTGATATTTTGACTATTTATTTTGACGCGAATTTACATTATTCAATGTGTATTTTATATAAATATTTTTTATACGTGTTTACATCATTTGATGTGTATTTTGTGTATATATTTCTATAGAAATCTTCGTTGATTAATGAGTATTCGTATATAGATTTTGAAAGAAATTTACACTGTTTTATGTGTATTTTGCATATTTTTTCAATACATATTTACCTTATTGAATATGCATTTTGTATATTAATTTTAATACAAATTTAATTATGCTATGTGTATTTTTGTATATGTATTTTTATAAGAATATGCTTTATGTTATGGGTATTTTGCATCTTTATTATTTTTATTATTATTATTATTATTATTATTATTATTATTATTATTATTATTATTATTATTATTATTATTATTATTATTATTATTATTATTATTATTATTATTATTATTATTATTATTATTATTATTATTATTTTTTTATTTATATTCTGTTTATTTTTTTTGATACAATTTTACATTATTCTATGTGTATTTTGTATATCTATTTTTATACATATTTACATTATTTAATATATATTTTGTATATATATTTAATGCAATTGTACGTTATTTTATATGTATTTGTTTATATATTTTATATATTTTATATATTTTATATTACATTATTTAATGTGTATTTTGTATATGTATTTCAATTAAAATTTGCCTAATTTTATGTGTAGTTTGTATATCTATTTTCAAACAAATTTATATTATTTTTGTGATCTTTGTATATATTTTTATACAAATTTTATCTATTTTATTTGTATTTTGTATATATATTTTCCTACATATTTACATTCTTTTATTGGAATTTTGTTTATTCATTTTGATACGAGTTTACATTATTTTATGTGTATTTTGTATATATATTTTCATAAAAATTTACGTTATTTTATTTTGTTATTCGTATATGTTTTGATACAAATTTATATTATTTTATGTGTATTTAGCATATCTATTTCAATAAAAACTTTTCTGATTGTATGTGTATTTTGTATATTTATTTTAATACAAATGTAATTATTTGATGTGTATTTTTGAATAGATATTTTTTTTCAATGAGTAATTTTATGGGTATTTTACATCTTTGTTTTCATTTTTACATTACTTTAATGATATTCTGCACATTTATATTGATACAATTTTACATTATTCTAGGTGTATTTTGTATATATTTTCCTTACATATTTACATTATTTTATGTGTATTTTGTATATATATATATATATATATATATATATATATATATATATATATATATATATATATATATATATATATATATATATATATATATATATATATATATATATATATATATATATATATATATATATATATATATATATATATATATATATATATATATATATATATATATATATATATATATATATATATATATATATATATACGTATTTACATTATTTTATGTGTATTTTGTATATATATTTTCATAAAAAATTACGTTATTTTATTGTGTGTATTCGCATAAATTTTGATACAAATTTTATACAAATTCATGTTATTTTATGTGTATTTGTATATATATTTTCATACAAATTTATATTATTTTATGTGTATTTTTACATATATTTCATTACAAATTTACCTTATTTTATGTTTATTTTTTATATTTATTTCATTTAATTTTAAATTATTTTATGTGTATATTTGTATTTGTATTTAGGTTATTTTATATATATTTTCTATATATATTTTTATCCAAAATTATATTATTTTATTGGTATTTTCTTAATTTAATTCGATACGAATTTAGATTATTTCATAGGTATTTTGTATACATATTTTTTTACTCATTTACATTAACTAATGTGTGTTTTGTATATATATTTTTATGCAAATTTACTTTATTTTATGTGCATTTTTGTACATATATTTTTATAGAAATTTGCGTTATTTTATGTGTATTTTGTATAGGTTTTCTCACACAAATTTACATTATTTTATTGGTATTTTCTTTATTTATTTTGATACGAATTACATGATTATATGTATATTTTGTACATTTTTTTATACGTATTTACATTATTTAATGAGTATTTTGTTCATATATTTTAAAAAAAAATTTACGTTATTATATGTGTATTTGTATAAATATTTTGATACAAATTTACATTATTTTATGTATTTTGTATATATATTTCAATTCAAATTTAGCTTACATTTTTATAAAATATATATACAAAATACACATGGAAAAATGTAAAATTGTATCAAAATAAATACACAGAATGTCAATAAAATAATTTAAATTTGTATGAAAATAAAGATGCAAAATACCCATAAAATAAAGCATATTTTAATAAAAATACATATACAAAAATACACATAGAATAATTAAATTTGTATTAAAATTGATATACAAAATGAACAAACAATATGGTAAATTTGTATTGAAATAGATATGGAAAACACACATAAAACAAGGTTTTATGTATATATATTTTTCAAAATATATATACGAATACACATAAAAAAACGTAATTTTCTATAAAAATATATATAAAAAATACATACAAAAATACACAAAAATAATTTAAATTTGTATGAAAATAAATATACAAAATACACATAAAATTAGGTAAATTTGTATTGAAATATATATACAAAATACACATAAAATAATGTAAATTTGAATAAAAATATACAAACAAATACACTTTAAATAACGTAAATTTGTATAAAATATATATACAAAATACACATTAAATAATGCAAATATGAATGAAAAAAATATATACAAAACACAAATAGAATAGGGTAAAATCGTATCAAAATAAATACACAGAATATTAATAAAATAATGTAAAATTGTATGAAAATAAAGATGCAAAATACCCATAAAATAAAGCATATTTTAATAAAATTACATATACAAAAATACACATAGAATAATTAAATTTGTATTAAAATTAATATACAAAATTCACATACAATAAGGAAAATTTGTATTGAAAAAATATGCAAAATACACATAAAACAGTGTCAATTTGTTTCAAAATATATTTACGAACACACATAAAATAACGTAGATTTCTTTAGAAATATATATATATATATATATATATATATATATATATATATATATATATATATATATATATATATATATATATATATATATATATATATATATATATATATATATATATATATATATATATATATATATATATATATATATATATATATATATATATATATATATATATATATATATATATATATATATATATATATATATATATATATATATATATATATATATATATATATATATATATATATATATATATATATATATATATATATATATAAAATAATAAATAATAATGTAAAAAATAAAGAAACAAAAAACAAAATAAAAGAATGTGTATTTGAATGAAAATAGATATACAATATACACATAAAATCACCTAAATTTGTATAAAACCAATACAAAAATACACAATTTTTTTTTTAATTTGTATGAAAATAAATATACAAAATACACATAAAACTAGTTAAATTTGTATTAAATACATTTACAAAATGCACATAAAATAATGTAAATTTGAATGAAAATATATAAACAAATACACTTAAAATAACGTAGATTTGTATAAAATATATATACAAAATACACATTAAATAATGTAAATATGTATAAAAAATATATACAAAACACAAATAGAATAATATAAAATCGTATCAAAATAAATACGAGGAATATTAATAAAATAATGTAAATTTGTATGAAAATTAAGATGCAAAATACCCATAAAATAACGCATTTTTTAGAAAATATATATATACAAAAATACACATAAAATATTTGAATTTGTATTAAAATAAATATACAAATTGCACATTCATTAAGGTAAATTTGTATTGAAATAGATATGCAAAATACATATAAAACTATGTAAATTTGTTTAAAAATATATATACGAATACATAAAATAACGTAGAGTTCTATAAAAATATATATACAAAATACACATCTAAATTTGTATGAAAATATTTATACAAATACACATAAAATAACATGAATTTGTATAAAATTTGTATCAAAATATATACGAATACACACAAGAAAATAACGTAAATTTTTATGAAAATGTATATACAAAATACACATAAAATAATTTAAATACGTAGAAAAGTATATATACAAAACACACATAAAATAATGTAAATTCGTATCAAAATAAATAGACAAAACTCCTCTAAAACAATGTATATTTGTAGGAAAATATATATACAAAATACAAAGAAAATAACTAAAATTTGTATAAAAATATATACAAAAATACACAAAAATAAGTTAAATTAGTTTGAAAATAGATAATGCAAAATACACAAAAATAGGCAAATTTGTATTGAAATACATATACAAAATACACATACAATAATGTAAATTTGTATGAAAATATATAAAGAAATACACATAAAATAACGTAAATTAGGATAAAATATATATAGAAAATAAACATTAAATAATGTAAATACACATAGAAAATAAATAAATAAATAAATAAACAGAATATCAATAAAATAATGTAAATGTAATATAAATAAATATACAAAAATACACATAAAATAATAAAATTTGTATTAAAATAAATATAAAAAATGCACATTCAATAAAGTAAATTTATATTAAAATAGATATGCAAAATACACATAAATAATGTAAATTTGTATCAAAAGATATATACGAATACACATAAAATAGAGTAAATTTCTATGAAAATATGCATACAAAATACATATATAATGATGTAAATAAGTATAAAAATATGTATACCAAATACCCCTAAAATAACGTAAATTCGTATCAAAATAAATAAACAAAATTCCGATAAAAGATCGTATATTTGTTGGTAAATAAATATACAAAATACACATAAAATAGCGAAAATTTGTATTAAAATAAAATAATTTTCATTTGTATGAAAATAGGTATACAAAATACACATATTATTAGTTAAATTTGTATTTAAATACATGTACAAAATACAAATAAAATAATGTAAATTTGTATGAAATGAAAACAAATACACATAAAATAACGCACATTTGTATAAAATATATATACAAAATACACATGGAATAATGTAAAATAGTATCAAAACAAATACACAGAGTATCAATGAAATAATGTAAATTTATATGAAAATAAAGATGCAAAATACCCATAAAATAAAGCATATTTTTATAAAATTACATATACAAAAATACACATAAAATAATTAAATTTGTATTAAAATTAATATACAAAATGCACATACAATAAGGAAAATTTGTATTGAAAAAATATGCAAAATACACATAAAACAGTGTAAATTTGTCTCAAAATATATATACGAACACACATAAAATAACGTAGATTTCTATAGAAATATATATACAAAATACACATGAAATGATGTAAATACGTATAAAAATATATATACAAAATACACATTAAATAATGTAAATTCGCGTCAAAATAAATAAACAAAATGTCAATAAAAGAATGTGTATTTGTATTAAAATAGATATACAAAATACACATAAAATAACCTAAATTTGTATAAAAATATATACAAAAATACACAAAAATAATTTAAACTTGTATGAAAATAAATATACAAAATACACATAAAATTAGGTAAATTTGTGTTAAAATACGTATACAAAATACACATAAAATAATGTAAATTTGAATGAAAATACATAAATAAATACACTTAAAATAACGTAAATTTGTATAAAATATATATACAAAATACAAAGTAAATAATGTAAATATGTATAAAAAAAATATAGAGAAAACACAAATAGAATATTGTAAAATCGTATCAAAATAAATACACAGAATATTAATAAAATAATGTAAATTTGTATGAAAATTAAGAAGAAAAATACCCATAAAATAACGGATTTTCTTATAAAAATATATATACCAAAATACACATAAAAAATTTAAATTTGTATTAAAATAATTGTACAAAATACATATACACTAATTTAAATTTGTATTGAAATAGATATGCAAAATACATATAAAAAATGTAAATTTGTTTCAAAATATATATACGAATACACATAAAATAACGTAGATTTCTATGAAAATATATATACAAAATACACATAAAATGAAGTAAATACGTATAAAAAAAATGTATACAAAGTACACATAAAATAATGTAAATTCGTATCAAAATAAATATACAAAATACCAATAAAAGAATGTGTATTTGTATAAATATAAATATAAAAAATACGCATAAGATAAATTATTTTAATACTATATACAAAAATACACAGAAATAATTAAATTTGTATGGAAATAGATATATAAAATACACACAAAATAAGCTAAATTTGAATTGAAACATATATACATAATACATAAAATTAAGCAAATTTGTATGAAAATATTTATACAAATACACATATAATAACGTAAATTTGTATAAAAATATATAAACAAAATACACATTAAATAATGTAAATACGTATAAAAAAATATGTTCAAAATACACATATAATCATGTAATTCGTATCAAAATAAATAAATTTACTTCATTTTATGTGTATTTTGTATATATTTTGATAGAAATCTACGTTATTTTATATGTATTCGTATATATATTTTGAAACAAATTTACACTATTTTATATATATTTTGCATATCTATTTCAATACAAACTTACCTTATTGTATGTGCATTTTGTATATTTATTTTAATACAAATTCAAATATTTTATGTGTATTTTGGTATCTATAATTTTATAAAAAATGCGTTATTTTATTGGTATTTTGCATCTTAATTTTCATACAAATTTACATTATTTTATTAATATTCTGTGTACATATTTTGATACGATTTTACATAATTCTATTTGTGTTTTGCATATATTTTTTTATACACATTTACATTATTTAATGTGTATTTTGAATATATATTTCATACAAATTTACGTTATTTTGTGTTTATTTGTTTATATATTTTCATTCAAGTTTACATTATTTCATGTGTATTTTGTATATGTGTTTCAATACAAATTTACCTAATTTAATGTGTATTTTGTATATTTCTTTTCATACAAATTTAAATGATTTTTGTGTATTTTTGTATAGAGTTTTATACAAATTTAGGTTATTTTATGTACGCATTTACATTATTTAATGTGTGTTTTGTATATATATTTTTATGCAAATTTACTTTATTTTACGTGCATTTTTGTACATATATTTTTATAAAAATGTGCGTTATTTTATATGTATTTCTATATGTTTTCTCATACAAATTTACATTATTTTATTGCTATTTTGTTTATTTAGTTTGATACGAATTACATGATTATATGTGTATTTTGTACATATTTTTTATACGAAAATGTGTATTTTGTATATATTTTTTTATACATATTTACATTATTTAATGTTTATTTTGTATATATATTTTATCCAAATTTACGTTGTTTTATGTGTATTTCTTTATATATTTTCATACAAATTTACATTATTTTATGTGTATTTTGTATATGTATTTTAATACAAATTTGCCTAATTTTATGTGTATTTTGCATATCTATTTTCAAACTAATTTAAAATATTTTTGTGTATTTATGTATATATTTTTATACAAATTTTAGATATTTTATTTGTATTTTGTATATATATTTTCCTACAAATACACATTCTTGTATTGGAATTTTGTCTATTTATTTTGATACGAATTTACATTATTTTGTGTATTTTGAATATATACTTTTCTACGTATTTAAATTATTTTGTGTATTTTGTTTATATATTTTCATAAAAATTTACGTTATTTTCTTGTGTGTGTTCCTATATATTTTGATACAAATTTTATTCAAATTCATGTTATTTTAGATGTGTTTTTTGTATACATTTTTTTATACGTATTTACTTAATTTTATGTGTATTTTTTATATATATTTTTATAGAAATCTACGTTATTTTGTGTATTCGTATAAATATTTTTAAACAAATTTACATAGTTTTATATGTATTTTGCATATCCATTTCAATACAAATTTACCTTAATGAATGTGCATTTTGTATATTTATTTTAATACAAATTTAAATATTTTATGTGTATATATATATTTTTATATATATATATATATATATATATATATATATATATATATATATATGTCTATACATATATATATATATATATATATATATATATATATATATATATATATATATATATATATATATATATATATATATATATATATATATATATATATATATATATATATATATATATATATATATATATATATATATATATATATATATATATATATATATATATATATATATATATATATATATATATATATATATATATACAAATTTACGTTATTAAAGTGTATATGGTTATATATTTTCATTCAAATTTACATTATTTTATGTGTTTTTGTATATGTATTTTAATACAAATTTACCTAATTTTATGTGCATTTTGTATATTTATTTTTATACAAATTTAAATTATTTTTGTGTATTTTTGTAAGTATTTTTTATATATATTTTTATAGAAAATTACGTTTTTTTATGTGTATTCGTATATATATTTTGAAATAAATTTACGTTGTTTTATGTGTGTTTTGCATTTCTATTTCAATACAAATTTACCATATTGTTTGTTCATCTATATTAATTTTGAAACAAATTTAGTTATTCTTTGTGTATTTTTGTATATGTATTTTTATAAAAATATGTTTTATTTTATGGGTATTTTGCATTTTTATTTTCATACAAATTTACATTATTTTATTGACATTCTGTGTATTTATTTTGATACAATTTTACATTATTCTATGTGTATTTTGTATATATATTTTATAAAAATGTAAGCTAGATTTCAATTGAAATATATATACAAATTACATAAAATAATGTAAATTTGTATCAAAATATTTATACAAATACACATATAATAACGTAGATTTTTAAAAATATATATATAAACAAAATACACATTAAAACATGTAAATATGTATAAAAAAATATGTACAAAATACATATATAATCATGTAATTCGTATCAAAATAAATAAACAAAATACCAATAAAATAATGTAAATTTGTGTGAGAAAACATATACAAAATACACATAAAATAACGCAAATTTCTATAAAAATATATGTACAAAAATGCACATAAAAATTTGCATAAAAATATATATACAAAACACACATTAGATAATGTAAACGAGTAAAAAAATATGTATTCAAAATACCTATGAAATAATCTAAATTCGTATCGAATTAAATTAAGAAAATACCAATAAAATAATGTAATTTTGGATGAAAATATATATAGAAAATACACATAAAATAACCTAAATACAAATACAAATATACACATAAAATAATATAAAATTGAATGAAATAAATGTAAAAAATAAACAAAATCGTATCAAAAATAAATACACAGAATATTAATACAATAACGGAAATTTGTATGAAAATAAAGATGCAAAATAGCTATAAAATAACGCATTTTTTTTAAATATATATACCAAAATACACATAAAATATTAAAATTTGTATTAAAATAAATATAAAAATATAAGGTAAATTTGTATTGAAATAGATATGCAAAATACATATAAAACAATGTAAATTTATATCAAAATATATATACGAATACACATAAAATAACGTAGATTTCTAAAAAAAATATGTACAAAATAATGTAATTTTGTATGAAAATAAAAATGCAAAATTCCCAAAAAATATCGCATTTTTTAAAAAAATATACCTACCAAAATACACATAAAATATTTAAATTTGTATGGAAATACATATACAAAATGCATATACAGTAAGGTAAATTTGTATTGAAAGAGATATTCAAAAATACATATAAAAGAATGTAAATTTCTTTCAAAATATATATACGAATACATATAAAATAAAGTAGATTTCTATAGAAATATATATACAAAATACATATGAAATTATGTAAATACGTATAAAAATATATATACAAAATACATATCAAATAATGTAAATTCGTGTCAAAATAAATAAACAAAATATCATGAAAAGAATGTGTATTTGTATGAAAATAGATAATAGATAATAAATTTGTAAAAAATATATATGTAAGATACACATTAAATGATGTAAATATGTATAAAAAAGTATATACAAAAATCAAATAGAACAATGTAAAATCGTATCAAAATAAATACACCGAATATTAATAAAATAATGTAAATTTGTATGAAAATAAAGATGCAAAACTTCCATAAAATCGCACATTTCTTATAAAAATATATATACCAAAATACACATAAAATATTTAAATTTGAATTGAAATAAATATACAAAATGCACATACAATAAGGTAAATTTGTATTGAAAGAGATATGCAAAAATACATATACAACAATGTAAATTTGTTTCAAAATATATATAGGAATACAAATAAAATAACGTAGATTTCTATAAAAATATATATACAAAATACACATAAAATTAAGTAAATACGTATAAAAAAAATGTATACAAAATACACAAAAAATAATGTAAATTCGAATTAAAATAAATAAACAAAATACCAATAAAAGAATGTGTATTTAAATAAATATAAATATTCAAAATACACATACAAAATAAACATAAAATAAGTTAGATTTGTAATAAAATATATGTACAAAATACACATAAGATAATGTAAATTTATATAAAAATATATATACAAATACACATAAAATACCATGAATTTGTATAAAAATATATATTCAAAATAAATATTAAATAATGTAAATGCGTATAAAAATATATATACAAAGTACATATAAAATAATGTAAATTCGTATCAATATAAATCAACAAAACACCAATAAAATAGTATATATTTGAATGAAAATAAATTTACAAAATACAAATAACATAACTAAAATTTGTATTAAAATATACATTAAAATACATAGAAATAATTTGAGTTTGTATGAAAATAGATATACAAAATACACATAAAACTAGGTAAATTTCTTTTGAAATGTATATACAAAATACCCATAAAATATTGGAAATTTGTGTCAAAATATATAAACAAATACACATAAAATAACGTAAATTCGTAAGAAAAATATATACAAAATACACATAGAATAATGTCATTTCGTATCAAAATGAATGAGCAGAATATCAATTAAATAATGTAAATTTGTATGAAAATAAAGATGCAAAATACCCATAAAATAAAGCATATGTTTATAAAAATACTGATACAAAAATACACATCGAATAATTAAATTTGTATTAAAATTAATATACAAAATGCTATATAATAAGGTAAATTTGTATTGAAAAAATATGCAACATACACGTTTACTCATACAAATTTTTATTATTTTATTGGTATTTTGTTTATTTATTTTGATACGAATTACATGATTATATGTGTATTTTGTACATTTTTTTTATACGTATTTACATTATTTAATGTGTATTTTGTTTATATATTTTCATACAAATTTACGTTATTATATGTGTATTTGTATAAATATTTTGATACAAATTTACTTTATTTCATGTATTTTGTATATATCTTTCAATTCAAATTTAGCTTATTTTGTGTGTATTTTGTATATCTATTTTCATACAAATTTAATTACTTCTGTGTATTTTTGTATATAGTTTTATATAAATTTACGTTATTTTATGCGTATTTTGTATATTTATATTTATACAAATACACATTCTTTTAATGGTATTTTGTTTATTTATTTTGATACGAGTTTACATTGTTTTATGTGTATTTTGTATACATTTTTTTATACGTATTTACTTCATTTTATGTGTATTTTGAATATACATTTTTATAGAAATCTATATTATTTTATGTGTATTCGTATATATATTTTGAAACAAATTTACATTGTTTTATATGTATTTTGTATATCTATTTCAATACATATTTACCTTATCGTTTGAGTTTTTTGTATATTTATTTTAATACAAATTTCATTTTTTTATGTGTATTTTAGTATATATATTTTTATATATAAAAAAATGCGTTATTTTATGGGTATTTTGCTTCTTTACTTTGATACAAATTTAAATTATTTTATTAATATTCTGTGTATTTATTTTGATACGATTTTACATTATTTTATTTGTGTTTTGTACATATTTTTTTATACAAATTTACGTCATTTTAAGTGTATTTGTTTATGTATTTTCATTCAAATTTACATTATTTTATGTGTATTTTGTATATGTATTTCAATACAAATTTACCTAATTTTTTGTGTATGTTGTATATTTATTTTCATAGAAATTTTAAATATTTTTGTGTATTTTTGTATATAGTTTGATACAAATTTAGGTTATTTTATGTGTATTTTGTATATCTATTTTCATATAAATACACATTCTTTCATTGATATTTTGTTTATTTATTTTGACGCGAATTTACATTATTTAATGTGTGTTTTTTATATATATATTTATACGTATCTACTTAATTTTATGTGTATTTTGTATACATATATTTATAGAAATCTACCTTATTTCATGTGTATTCGTATATATATTTTGAAACAAGTTTACATTGTTTATATGTATTTTGCATATCTATTTTTGTGTATTCTGTATTTATTTTTGTTATACATATTTACATTATTTAATGTTTATTTTCTTTATATATTTTATTCAAATCTACGTTATTTTATGTGTATTTGTTTATATATTTTCAAACAAATTTACTTTATTTAAGAGTAGTTTTGTATATGTATTTCAATACAAATTTTCCAAATTTTATGTGTATTTTGCATATCTATTTTCAAACAAACTTAATTTATTTTTGTGTATTTTTGTATATATTTTCATACAAATTTTAGTTCTTTTATATGTATTTTGTATATATATTTTCCTACAAATATACATTCTTTTATTGGAATTTTGTTCATTTATTTTGATACGAATTTACATTATTTTATATGTATTTTGTATATATAATTTTCTAAGTATTTAAATTATTTTATCTGCATTTTGTATATACATTTTCATAAAAATTTACGTTATTTTATTGTGTGTATTCGTATATATTTTGATACAAATTTTATACAAATTCAATTTATTTTATGCTTATTTGTATATATATTTTCATACAAATTTATATTATTTCATGTGTATTTTTACATTTATTTCATTATTAATTTACCTTTTTTTTATGTTTATTTTGTATATTTATTTCATTAAATTTTAAATTATTTTATGTGTATATTTGTAATTGTATTTAGGTTATTTTATATTTATTTTCTATATATATTTTCATTCAAAATTACAATATTTTATTGGTATTTTCTTAGTTTAATTCGATACGAATTTAGATTATTTCATAGGTATTTTGTATAAATATTTTTATACTCATTTACATTATCTAATGTGTGTTTTGTATATATATTATATTATATTTATTTATTTATTTATATTATATATATTTTTATAGATTTTTATTTTATTTTTATATTATATATTATATATTTTCTCACACAAATTTACATTATTTTAATGGTATTTTGTTTATTTATTTTCATACGAATTACATGATTATATGGGTATTTTGTATACATTTTTTATACGTATTTACATTATTTAATGTGTATTTTGTTTATATATTTTTATACAAATTTACGTTATTATATGTGTATTTGTATAAATATTTTGATACAAATTTGCTTTATTTTATGTATTTTGTATATATATTTCAATTCAAATTTAGCTTATTTTGTGTGTATTTCATATATCTATTTCCATACAAATTTAATTATTTTTGTGTATTTTTGTATATAGTAATATATAAATTTACGTTATTTTATGCGTATTTTTTATAATTATATTTATACAAATACACATTCTTTTATTGGTATTTTGTTTATTTATTTTGATACGAATCTACATTATTTTATGTGTATTTTGTATACATTTTTACATACGTTTTTACTTCATTTTATGTGTATTTTGTATATATATTTTCATAGAAATCTACGTTATTTTATGTGTATTCGTATATATATTTTGAAACAAATTTACATTGTTTTATATGTATTTTGCATATCTATTTCAATACAAATTTAAATTAGTGTATGTGTATTTTCTATAATTTTTTTAATAGAAATATAATTTTTTATGTGTATTTTGGTATATATATTTTTATAAGAAAATGTGTTATTTTGGGGGGATTTTTCTTCTTTATTTTCATACAAATTTACATTATTTTATTAATATTCTGTGTATTTATTTTGATACGATTTTACAATATTCTATTTGTGTTTTCTATATATTTTTTTTTATATATATTTACATTATTTAGTTTGTATTTTGTATATATATTTTATACAAATTTACGTTATTGTAAGTGTATTTGTTTATATATTTTCATTCAAATTTACATTATTTTATGTGTATTTTGTATACGTATTTCAACACAAATTTACCTAGTTTTATGTGTATTTTGTATATTTATTTTCATACAAGTTTAAATTATTTTTGTGTATTTTTGTATATAGTTTTATTCAAATTTAGGTTATTTTATGTGTATTTTGTATATCTATTTTCATACAAATACACATTCTTTCATCGATATTTTGTTTATTTATTTTGACGCGAATTTAAATTATTTAATGTGTATTTTGTATATATATTTTTATACGTATTTACATCATTTCATGTGTATTTTGTATATATATTTCTATAGAAATCTACGTTATTTTATGTGTGTTCGTATATATGTTTTGAAACAAATTTACACTGTTTTATGTGTATTTTGCATATTTTTTCAATACAAATTTTCCTTATTGTATGTGCATTTTGTATATTAATTTTAATACAAATTTAATTATTCTATGTGTATTTTTGTATATGTAATTTTTTAAAAATATGCTTTATTTTATGGGTATTTTGCATCTTTATTTTCATACAAATTTACATTATTTTATTGATACTCTGTGTATTTGTTTTGATACGATTTTACATTATTCTATGTGTATTTTCATGATGATGGCGCCACTATAAACACTCCCCTGCGCCAGAACGGGCTGGGCCGACCATCAGGCCCCACCTGGAAGAAGCCTTGGGCTGACCATCAGGCCCCACCGGGAAGATGCCTACCGGCGCAATAGGCAACAACGTAAAAAAAAAAAAAAAAAAAAAAATCATACAAGTTTACATTATTTTATGTGTATTTTGTACATGTATTTAAATACAAATTTAACTAATAATATGTACATTTTGTATATCTATTTTCATACAAATTGAAATTATTTTTGAGTTTTTTTTTTTTGTATATATTTTTATACAAATTTTAGCTATTTTATGTGTATTTTGTATATTTATTTTCCAACAAATATACGTTCTTTTATCGGAATTTTGTTTATTTATTTTGATACGAATTTACATTATTTTGAAATAAATTTACCTTGTTTTATGTGTGTTTTGCATATCTATTTCAATAGAAATTTACCATATTGTTTGTTCATTTTGTATGTGTATTTTGTATATGTTTTCTCATACAAATTTACATTATATTATTGGTATTTTGTTTATTTATTTTGATACGAATTACATGATTATATGTGTATTTTTTACATATTTTTTTATACGTATTTACATTATTTAATGTGTATTTTGTTTATGAGTTTTTATATAAATTTACGTTATTATATGTTTATTTGTATAAATATTTTGATACAAATCTACATTATTTGATGTATTTTGTATATATATATATATATATATATATATATATATATATATATATATATATATATATATATATATATATATATATATATATATATATATATTTATATATATTTATATATATATATATATATATATATATATATATTTCAATTCAAATTTAGTTTATTTTATGTGTATTTTGTATATCTATTTTCATACAAATTTAACATCTTTTGTGTATTTTTGTATATAGTTTTATATAAATTTACGTTATTTTATGTGTATTTTGTATATTTATTTTTTATACAAATACACATTTTTTTATTGGTATTTTGTTTATTTATTTTGATACGAATTTACATTATTTTATGTGTATTTTGTATACATTTTTTTATACGTATTTACTTCATTTTATGTATATTTTGTAAATATATTTTTTTAGAAATCTACGTTATTTTATGTGTATTCGTATATATATTTTGAAACAAATTTTACATTGTTTCATATGTATTTTTCATATCTATTTCAATATAAATTTACCTTATTGTATGTGCATTTTGTATATTTATTTTAATACAAATTAAAAAAAATTATATTTATTTTGATATATATATTTTTATATAAAAATGCGTTATTTTATGGGTATTTTGCTCCTTTATTTTCATACAAATTTACTTTATTTTATTAATATTTTGTGTATTTATTTTGATACGATTTTACATTATGCTGTTTGGGTTTTGTATATATTTTTTTATACATATTTACATTACCTAATGTGTATTTTCTATATATATTTTATACAAATTTACGATGTTTTAGGTGTATTTCTTTATGTATTTTCATTCAAAATTACATTATTTTATTTGTATTTTGTAAATGTATTTCAATACAAATTTACTTAATTTTATGTGTATTTTGTATATTTATTTGCAAACAAATTTAAATTATTTTTGTGTATTTTTGTATATAGTTTTATACAAATTTACGTTATTTCATGTGTATTTTGTAGATCTATTTTCATACAAATACACATTCTTTTAGTGATATTTTATTTATTTATTTTGACACGAATTTACATTATTTAATGTTTATTTTGTATATATATTTTTATACGTATTTACAGCATCTCAAGTGTATTTTGTATATATATTTCTATAGAAATCTGCGTTATTTTATGTGTATTCGTATATATTTTTTGAAACAAATTTACATTGTTTTATGTGTATTTTGCATATTTTTTTTAATAAAAATTTACCTTATTGTATGTGCATTTTGTCTATTAATTTTACTACAAATTTAATTATTGAATGTGTATTTATGTATATGTATTTTTATAAAAATATGCTTTATTTTATGGGTATTTTGCATCTTTATTTTCTTACAAATTTACATTATTTTATTGATATTTTGTGTATTTATTTTGATACGATTTTACATTATTCTATGTGTATTTTGTATATATATTTAATACAAATGTACGTTATTTTAAGGGTATTTGTTTTCATTTCATACAAATTTTCATTATTTAATGTGTATTTTGTACATGTATTTAAAGACAAATTTAACTAATTATATGTGTATTTTGTATATCAATTTTCATATAAATTGATTTTTTTTGTATATATTTTTTTAAAAATTTTCGTTATTTTATGTGTATTTTGTATATTTATTTTCCTACAAATATACACTCTTTTATCGGAATTTTGTTTGTTCATTTTGATACAAATTTACATTATTTTAGGTGTATTTGGTATATATATTTTTATACTATTTACATCATTTTATATGTATTTTGTATTTATATTTTCATTGAAATTTACTCTATTTTATATGTATTCGTACATATATTTTGATACAAATTTACATTATTGATGTGTATTTTGCATATGTATTTCAATACAAATTTACTTTATTGTATATGCATTTTGTATATTTATTTCAATACAAATTTAATTATTTCATGTGTATTTTTGTATATATATTTTTATGCATATATGCGTTATTATATTTGTATTTTGCATCTTTATTTTCATACAAATTTAAATTATTTTATTGATATTCTGTTTATTTATTTTGATACTATTTAACATTATTCTATGTGTATTTTGTATATATATTTTTTTACATATTTACATTATTTAATGTATATTTTGTATATATATTTTATCCAAATTTTCGTTATTTTATGTGTATTTGTTTATATATTTTCATACAAATTTACATTATTTTATGTGTCTTTTGTATATGTATTTCAATACAAATTTGCAAAACTTTATGTGTATTTTGCATATCTATTTTCAAACAAATTTAAATTATTTTTGTGTATTTTTGTATTTATTTTTATACAAATTTTAGTTATTTTATTTGTATTTTGTACATATATTTTCCTACAAATATACATTCTTTTATTATAATTTTGTTTATTTATTTTGATACGAGTTTACATTATTTTATGTGTATTTTGTATATATATATTTTTCTACGTTTTTACATTATTTTATGTGTATTTTGTATATATATTTTAATAAAAATTTACATTATTTTATTGTGTGTATTCGTATTGATTTTAATACAAATTTTATACAAATTCATGTTATTTTATGTGTATTTGTATATATATTTTCATACAAATTTATATTATTTTATTGTGTGTATTCGTATTTATTTTAATACAAATTTTATACAAATTCATGTTATTTTATGTGTATTTGTATATATATTTTCATACAAATTTATATTATTTTATGTGTATTTTTACATATTTTTCATTACAAATTTACCTTATTTTATGATTATTTTGAATATTTATTTCATTCAATTTTAAATTATTTTATGTGTATATTTGTATTTGTATTTGCGTAATTTTATGTGTATTTTCTATTTATATTTTCATCAAAATTACATTATTTTATTGGTATTTTCTTTATTTAACTCGATACGAATTTAGAGTTTTTCATAGGTATTTTGTATACATATGTTTATACTCATTTACATTATGTAATGTGTGTTTTGTATATATTTTTTAATGCAAATTTATTTTATGTGCATTTTTGTACATATATTTTTATAGAAATTTATTTATTTTATGTGTATTTTGTATATGTTTTCTCATAAAAATTTACATTATTTTATTGGTATTTTGTTTATTTATTTTTGATACGAATTACATGATTATATGTGTATTTTGTACTTATTTTTTTTACGTAATTACTTTATTTAATGTGTATTTTGTTTATATATTTTATTATAAAATTTACGTAATTATATGTGTATTTGTAAAAATATTTTGATACAAATTTACTTTATTTTATGTATTTTGTACATATATTTCAATTCAAATTAAGCTTATTTTGTATATCTACATTCATACAAATTTAATTACTTCTGTGTATCTTTGTATATTGTTTTATATAAATTTACCTTATTTTATGTGCATTTTGTATATTTATATTTATACAAATACGCATTCTTTTATTGGTATTTTGTTTATTTATATTTATACGAATTTACATTATTTTGTGTATATTTTGTATACATTTTTTATACGTATTTACTTAATTTTATGTGTATTTTGTATATGTATTTTTATAGAAATCTCCGTTATTTTATGTGTATTCGTATTTATATTTTGAAACAAATTTACACTATTTTATATGTATTTTGCATATACAAATACACTTATAATAACGTAAATTTCTATAAAATATATATGCAAGATACACATTAAATAATGTAAATGTGAATAAAAAAATATATACAAAAAAGATATATAATAGTGTGAAATCGTATCAAAATAAATACACAGAATATCAATAATAAAATGTAAATTTGTATGAAAAGAAAGATGCAAAATGCATTCCCATACGTATAAAACAATGTAAATTTGTTTCAAATTATATATACGAATACACATAAAATAACTTAGATTTCTATAGAAATATATATACAAAGTACACAGGAAATTATGTAAATAAGTATAAAAATATATATACAAAATACATATTAAGTAATGTAAATTCGTGTCAAAATAAATAAACAAAATATCATGAAAAGAATGTGTATTTGTATGAAAATAAATAATAGATAATAAATTTGTATGAAATATATATGCGAGATACACATTAAATAATGTAAATATGTATAAAAAAATATATACAAAAAAGAAATAGAGTAATGTAAAATCGTATCAAAATAAATACACAGAATATCAATAATAAAATGTAAATTTGTATGGAAAGAAAGATGCAAAATTCCCATAAAATAGCGCATTTCTTATAAAAAATATATATACCAAAATACACATAAAATATTTAAATTTGTATTGAAATAAATATACAAAATGCACATACAATAAGGTAAACTTGTATTGAAAAAGATATGCAAAAATATATATAAAGCAATGTAAATTTATTTCAAAATATATATACGAATACACATAAAATAACGGTGATTTCTATAAAAATATATATACAAAATACACATAAAATTAAGTAAATACGTATAAAAAAATGTATACAAAATACACATAAAATAATGTAAACTCGAATGAAAATAAATAAACAAAATACCAATAAAAGAATGTGTATTTGTATAAATATAAATATACAAAATACACATACAAAATAAATATAAAATAAGGTAAATTTGTAATGATATATAAGTACACAATACACATAAAATAATGTAAATTTATATGAAAATATATATACAAATACACATAAAATACAATGAATTTGTTTAAAAATATATATTCAAAATAAATAATAAATAATGTAAATGCGTATAAAAATATATATACAAAGTACATATAAAATAATGTAAATTCGTATCAATATAAATCAACAAAACACCAATAAAATAATATATATTTGAATGAAAATAGATTTACAAAATACACATAACATAACTAAAATTTGTATTAAAATATATACAAAAATACATAGAAATAATTTGAGTTTGTATGAAAATAGATATACAAAATACGCATAAAACTAGGTAAATTTCTTTTGAAATATATATACAAAATACCCATAAAATATTGTAAATTTGTGTCAAAATATATAAACAAATACACATAAAATAACGTAAATTTGTATTAAAATAATATACAAAATACACACAGAATAATGACAAATCGTATCGATATGAATGAGCAGATTATCAATAAAATAATGTAAATTTGTATGAAAATAAAGATGCAAAATACCCATGAAATAAACCATATTTTTATAAAAATACATATTCAAAAATACACATAGAATAATTAAATTTGTATTAAAATTAATATACAAAATGCATATACAATAAGGTAAATTTGTATTGAAAAAATATGCAAAATACACATAAAAGTGTAAATTTGTTTCAAAATCTATATAAGAATACACATAAAATAACGTAGATTTCTATAGAAATATATATACAAAATACACATGAAATGATGTAAATACGTATGAAAATATATATACAAAATACACATTAAATAATGTAAATTCGCTTCAAAATAAATAAACAAACTATCAATAAAAGAATGTGTATTTGTATGAAAATAGATATACAAAATACACATAAAATAACCTAAAATTGTATAAAACATTTTATGTATGTATAAAAATATATTAAAATATATATATATATATTTTTATTGAAATTTGCGATATTTATGTGTATTTTGTATATGTTTTCTCATACAAATTTACATTATTTTATTGGTATTTTGTTTATTTATTTTGATACGAGTTTACATTATTTTATATGTACTTTGTATATATATTTTTTTACGCATTTACATTATATGATATTTATTTTGAATATATAGTTTTATTCAAATTTATGGTATTTTTTTGCATTTGTATATATATTTTCATATAAATTTACATTATTTTATGTGTATTTTGTACATATATTTCATTACAAATTTACCTTATTTAATGTTTATTTTGTATATTTATTTCATTTAATATTAAATTATTTTGTGTATATTTGTATTTGTATTTAGTTAATTTTATGTGTATTTTCTATATATATTTTCATCAAAAAAATTACATTATTTTATTGGTATTTTGTTAATTTAATTCGATAAGATTTATTTTCCTACACATACGTTCTTTCATCGGAATTTTGTTTATTTATTTTGATACGAATTTACATTATTTTAGTTGTATTTGGTATATATTTTTTTATACTTCTTACGTCTTTTATGTGTATTTTGTATGTATATTTTCATAGAAATTTACACTATTTTATGTGTATTCGTATATATATATATATATATATATATATATATATATATATATATATATATATATATATATATATATATATATATATATATATATATATATATATATATATATATATATATATATATATATATATATATATATATATATATATATATATATATATATATATATATATATATATATATATAGATATATTTATTGTATGTGCATTTTGAATATTTATTTTAATACAAATTAAACTATTTTATGTGTATTTTTGTATATATATTTTTATGCAAATATGCGTTATTATATGGGTATTTTGCGTCTTTATTTTCATACAAATTTATATTATTTTATTGATATTTTGTTTTTGTTTTATTTTGATATGATTTAACATTATTTTATGTGTATTTAGTATATATATTTTTTTATACATATTTACATTATTTAATGTTTATTTTGTATATATATTTTGTCCAAATTTACGTTATTTTATGTGTATTTGTTTATATATTTTTATACAAATTTACATTATTTTATGTGTATTTTGTATATGTATTTCAATACAAATTTGCCTAATATTATTTGTATTTTGCATATATATTTTCAAACAAATTTAAATTATTTTTTGTGTATTTTTGTATATATTTTTATACAAATTTTAGTTATTTTATTTGTATTTTGTATATATATTTTCCTACAAATATACGTTCTTTTATTGGAATGTTGTTTATTTATTTTTATACGAATTTACATTATTTTATGTGTATTTTGTATATATATTTTTCTAAATATTTAAATTACTTTATGTGTATTTTGTATATATATTTTCATTAAAATTTACGTTATTTTATTGTGAGTATTCGTATATATTTTGATACAAATTTTATACAAATTCATGTTATTTTATGTGTATTTGTATATATATTTTCATACAAATTTATATTATTTAATGTGTATTTTTACATATATTTCATTACAAATTTACCTTATTTTATGTTTATTTTGTATATTTATTTCATTCAATTTTAAACTATTTTATGTGTATATTTGTATTTGTATTTAGGTTAATTTATGTGTATTTCCTATAAATATTTTAATCCAAAATTACATTATTTTATTGGTATTTTCTTAATTTAATTCGATACGAATTTAGATTATTTCATATGAATTTTGTATACATATGTTTATACTCATTTAAATTATGTAATGTGTGTTTTGTATATATTTTTTAATGCAAATTTATTTTATGTGCATTTTTGTACATATATTTTTATAGAAATTTGCGTTATTTTATGTGTATTTTGTATATGTTTTCTCATAAAAATTTACATTATTTTATTGGGAATTTTTTTATTTATTTTGATACGAATTACATGATTATATGTGTATTTTGTACATATTTTTTTATACGTATTTAATTATTTAATGTGTATTTTGTTTATATATTTTTATATAAAATTTACGTAATGATAGAGGTATATGTAAAAATATTTTGATACAAATTTACTTTATTTTATGTATTTGTTACATATATTTCAATTGAAATTGAGCTTATTTTGTGTGTATTTTGTATATCTATTTTCATACGAATTTAATTACTTCTGTGTATTTTCGTATATAGTTTTATACAAATTTACGTTATTTTATGTGTATTTTATATTTATATTTATACAAATACACATTCTTTTATTGGTATTTTTTTTATTTATTTTGATACAAATTTACTTTATTTTATGTGTATTTTGTATACATTTTCTTATACGTATTTACTTCATTTTATGTGTATTTTGTATATATATTTTTATAGAAATCTGCGTTATTTTATGTGTATTCTTATATATATTTTGAAACAAATTTGCATTGTTTTATATGTATTTTCCATATCTATTTCAATACAAATTTACCTTATTGTATGTGCATTTTGTATATTTATTGTAATACAAATTTAAATATTTTATGTGTATTTTGGTATATATATTTTTTATAAAAAATGCGTTATTTAATATGTATTTTGCATCTTTATTTTCATACAAATTTACTTTGTTTTATTAATATTCTGTGTATTTATTTTGATATGATCTTACCTTATTCTATTTGTGTTTTGTATATATATTTTTATACATATTTACATTATTTAATGTGTATTTTGTATATTTTAAAACAAATTTACGTTATTTTATGCGCATCTGTTAAAATATTTTGATACAAATTTACATTATTTTATGTATTTTGTATATATATTTCAATGTTTATTTTTTTTATCTATTTTCATACAAATTTAAATTACTTTTGAGTATTTTATATATAGTTTTATACAAATTTACGTTATTTTATGTTTATTTCGTATATTTATTCACATTCTTCTATTGGTATTTTGTTTATTTATTTTGGTACGAATTTACATTATTTTATGTGTATTTTGTATATATATTTTTATACGTATTTATATCATTTTAAGTGTATTTTTTTTATAGGAATTTACGTTTTTTTTTATGTGTATTCGTATATATATTTTGAAACAAATTTACATTGTTTGATATATGTTTTTTTCATATCTATTTCAATACAAATTTATCATATTGTATGTGCATTTTGTATATTTATTTTAATACAAATTTAATTATTTGATGTGAATTTTTATATATATGTTTTTACAAAAATATGTTTTTTTAATAGGTATTTTGCATCTTTATTTTCATACAAATTTACATTATTTGATTGATATTTTGTGTATTTATTTTGTTACGATTTTACATTGTTCTATGTGTATTTTGTATATATTTTATTTTACATATTTACATTATTTAATGTGCATTTTCTATATATATTTTATACAAACATACGTTACTTTATGTCTATTTGTTTATATATTTTCATACAAATTTACATTATTTTATGTGTATTTTGTATATGTATTTCAATACAAATTTACCTAATTTTATGTGGATTTTGTATATCTATTTTCACACAATTTGAAATTATTTTTGTGTTTTTTTGTATGTATTTTAATACAAATTTTAGGTTTTTTTTATATATTATTTTTGTATATTGATTTTCCTATATATATATATATATATATATATATATATATATATATATATATATATATATATATATATATATATATATATAGATATATATATATATATATATATATATTCTATTATTGAAATTTAATTTATTGAATTTGATACGAATTTACCTTATTTTAGGTGTATTTTGTATATATATTTTTATACGTATTTACATCATTTTATGTGTATTTTGCATATCTATTTCAATATAAATTTACCTTCGTGTATGTGCATTTTGTATTTTTATTTTAATACAAATTTACTTATTTCATGTGTATTTTTGTATATATATTTTTATACAAATATGCGTTATTTTATGGCTATTTTTTGCATCTTTATTTTCATTGAAATTTACATTATTTTATTGATATTCTGTTCATTTATTTTGATACGATTTTACATTATTCTATGTATATTTTGTATATTTTTTTTTATACATATTTCCTTAATTTAATGTGTATTTTGTATATATATATTTTATACAAATTTACGTTACGTTACGTTACGTGTATTTGTTGATATATGTTGACACAAATTTACAATATATTATGGGTATTTTGTATATATATTTCAAAAGAAATTTACCTAGTTTTATGTGTATTTTGTACATCTATTTTCATACAAATTGATATTATTTCTGGGTATTTTTTATATATTTTTATACAAATTTTACTTATGTAATGTTTATTTTGTAAATTTAATTTCATTCAAATATATATTATTTTATTGGTATTTTGTTGATTTATTTTGATAAGAATTTACATTATTTTATATGTACTTTGTATATATTTTTTATACATTATTTAATGTTTATTTTGAATATATATTTTTATACTAATTCATGTAATTTTATGTGTATTTGTATATATATTTTCATTCAAACTTATATTATTTTATGTATATTTTGTACATATATTTCATTACAAATTTACCTTATTTATGTTTATTTTGTATATATATTTCATTTAATTTTAAATTATTTTGTGTATATTTGTATTTGTATTTAGGTTATTTTATGTGTATTTTCTATCTATATTTTCATCCAAAATTTCATTATTTTTGGGGGGATTTTGCTAATTTGATTCGATACGAATTTAGATTATTTAATTGGTATTTTGTATACATATTTTTATACGCATGTACATTATTTAATGTGTGTTTTGTATATATATTTTTATGCAAATTTACTTTATTTTATGTGCATTTTTGTACATATATTTTTATAGAAATTTGCGTTATATTATGTGTATTTTGGGTATGTTTTCTCATACAAATTTACATTATTTTATTGGTATTTTGTTTATTTATTTTGATACGAATTACATTATTATATGTGTATTTTGTACAAATTTCTTAAACGTATTTACATTATTTAATAAGTATTTTGTTTATATATTTTTATACAAATCCACTTTATTATATGTGTATTTTTATAAATATTTTGATACAAATTTACTTTATTTTATGTACTTTGTATATATATTTCAATTCAAATTTAGCTTATTTTATGTGTATTTTTTATATCCATTTTCATACAAATTTAGTTACTTTTGTGTATTTTTGTGTATAGTTTTATACAAATTTACGTTATTTAATGTGTATTTTGTATTTTTATATTTATACAAATACACATTCTTGTATTGGTATTTTGTTTATTTATTTTGATACGAATTTACATTATTTTATGTGTATTTTGTATACATTTTTTTATACGTATTTACTTAATTTTATGTGTATTTTGTATATATATTTTTATAGAAATCTACCTTATTTTATGTGTATTCGTATATATATTTTGAAACAAATTTACATTGTTTATATGTATTTTGCATATCTATTTAAATACAGATTTACCTTATTGTATGTGCATTTTGTAAATTTATTTTAATACAAATTCAATTATTTTATGTGTATTTTGGTATGTATATTTTTTATAAAAAATGCGTATTTTATGGGTATTTTGCATCTTAATTTTCATACAAATTTACATTATTTTATTAACATTCTGTGCATTTATTTTGATACGATTTTACATTATTCTATTTGTGTTTTGTATATATTTTTTATATATATTTACATTATTTAATGTGTATTTTGTATATATATTTTATACAATTTTACGTTATTTTAAGTGTATTTGTTTATATATTTTCATTCAAATTTACATTATCTTAAGTGTATTTTGTATATGTATTTAAATACAAATTTACCTAACTTTATGTGTATTTTGTATATTTATTTTCATACAAATTTAAATTATTTTTGTGTATTTTTGTATATAGTTTTATACAAATTTATGTTATTTCATGTGTATTTTGTATATCTATTTTCATATAAATACACATTCTTGTATTGATATTTTGTTTATTTATTTTGACGCGAATTTACATTATTTAATTGTGTATATGTATTTTTATAAAAATATGCTTTATTTCATGGGTATTTTGCATCTTTATTTTCATACAAATTTACATTATTTTATTGATATTCTGCTCATTCATTTTGATACGATTTGACTTTATTCTATGTGTATTTTGTATATTATTTTCATACAAATTTACATTATTTTATGTGTATTTGTTTATATATTTTGACACAAATTTACAATATTTTATGGGTATTTTGTATATATATTTCAAAAGAAATTTACCTAGTTTTACGCGTATCTTGTATATCTATTTTCATACAAATTCAAATTATTTCTATGTATTTTTGTATATTTTTTAATACAAATTTTAGTTATATTATGTGTATTTTATAAATTTCTTTTCATTCAAATATATATTATTTTATTGGTATTTTGTTGATTTATTTTGATGCGAATTTACATTATTTTATATGTACTTTGTATATGTTTTTATACTCATTTACATTATTTAATATTTACTTTGAATATATATTTTTATACAAATTCGTGGTATTTTATGTGTATTTGTATATATATTTTCATATAAATTTATATTATTTTATGCGTATTTTGTACATATATTTCATAACAAATTTACCTTATTTGATGTTGATTTTGTAAATTTATTTCATTTAATATTGAATTATTTTATGTGTATATTTGTGTATATTTTCTATACATATTTCCATCCAAAAATTACAATATTTTATTGGTATTTTGTTAATTTAATTCGACAAGAATTTACATTATTTCATAGGTATTTTGTATACATTTTTATACGCATTTACATTATTTAATGTGTCTTTTGTATATATAATTTTATGCAAATTTATTTTATTTTATGTGCATTTTTGTACATATATTTTTATAGAAATTTCCGTTCTTTTATGTGTATTTTGTATATGTTTTCTCATACAAATTTACATTATTTTATTGGTATTTTGTTTATTTATTTTTATACGAATTACATTTTTATATGTGTATTTTGTAAATATCTTTTATACGTATTTACATTATTTAATGTGTATTTTGTTTATATATTTTTATACAAATTTACGTTATTATATGTGTATTTGTATAAATAGTTTGATACAAATTTACATTATTTTATGTATTTTGTATATATATTTCAATTCAAATTTAGCTTATTTTAAGTGTATTTTGTATATCTATTTTCATACAAATTTAATTACTTCTGTGTATTTTTGTATAAAGTTTTATACAAATTTACGTTATTTTATGTGTATTTTGTATATTTTTATTTACACAAATACTCATTCTTTTATTGGTATTTTGTTTATCTATTTTGATACCAATTTACATTATTTTATGTGTATTGTGTACACATTTTTTTTATACTTATTTACTTCATTTTATGTGTGTTTTGGGTATACATTTTTATAGAAATCTACGTTATTTTGTGTATTCGTATATATATTTTGAAACAAATTTACATTGTTTTATATGTATTTTGCATATCTATTTCAATACAAATTTACATTAATGAATGTGCATTTCGTTTATTTATTTTAATGCATATTTAAATATTTTATGTGTATTTTGGTATATATATATTTTATAAAAAAATCCGTTATTTTATGGGTATTTTGCATCTTTGTGTATTCGTATATATATTTTGATACAAATTTACATTATTTATGTGTATTTTGCATATCTATTTCAATACAAATGTACTTTATTGTATGTACATTTTGTATATTTATTTTAATACAAATTAAATTATTTTATGTGTATTTTTGTATATATATTTTTATGCAAATATGCGTTATTATATGGGTATTTTGCATCTTTATTTTCATACAAATTTACATTATTTCATTGATATTGTGTTTATTTATTTTGATACGATTTAACATTATTCTATGTGTATTTTGTATATATATTTTTTATACATATTTACATTATTTAATGTTTATTTTGTATATATATTTGATCCAAATTTACGTTATTTTATGTGTATTCGTTTATATATTTTTATACAAATTTACATTATTTTATGTGTATTTTGTATATGTATTTCAATACAAATTTGCCTAATTTTATGTGTATTTTGCATATCTATTTTCAAATAAATTTAAATTATTTTTGTGTATTTTTGTATATATTTTTATACAAATTTTAGTTATTTTATTTGTATTTTGTATATATATTTTCCTACATATATACGTATACGTATATATACATATATATATATATATATATACATATATATAGATTATTTCATAGGTATTTTGTATACATATTTTTATACGCATGTACATTATTTAATGTGTGTTATGTATATATATTTTTATGCAAATTTACTTTATTTAATGTGCATTTTTGTACATATATTTTTATAGAAAGTTGCGTTATTTTGTGAATTTTGTATATGTTTTCTCATAAAAATTTACATTATTTTATTGGTATTTTGTTTATTTATTTTGATACGAATTACATTATTATATGTGTATTTTGTAAAAAAAATTTATACGTATTTACATTATTTAATGAGTATTTTGTTTATATATTTTTATACAAATTCACTTTATTATATGTGTATTTTTAAAATATTTTGATACAAATTTACATTATTTTATATACTTTGTATATATATTTGAATTCAAATTTAGCTTATTTTATGTGTATTTTGTATATCTATTCTCATACAAATTTAATTACTTTTGTGTATTTTTGTGTATAGTTTTAAACAAATTTACGTTAATTATTGTGTATTTTGTATATTTATATTTATACAAATACACATTCTTTTATTGGTATTTTGTTTATTTATTTTGATACGATTTACATTATTTTATGTGTATTTTGTATACATTTTTTATACGTATTTACTTAATTTTATGTGTATTTTGTATATATATTTTTAAAGAAATCTACCTTATTTCATGTGTATTCGTATATATATTTTGAAACAAATTTACATTGTTTATATGTATTTTGCATATCTATTTTTGTGTATTCTGTATTTTTTTATACATATTTACATTATTTAATGTTTATTTTGTATATATATTTTATCCAAATTTACGTTATTTTATGTGTATTTGTTTATATATTTTCAAAGAAACTTACTTTATTTTATGTGTATTTTGTATATGTATTTCAATACAAATTTTCCTAATTTTATGTGTATTTTGCATATCTATTTTCAAACAAATTTAATTTATTTTTGTGTATTTTTGTATATATTTTCATACAAATTTTAGTTCTTTTATTTGTATTTTGTATATATATTTTCCTACAAATATACATTCTTTTATTGGAATTTTGTTCATTTATTTTGATACGAATTTACATTATTTTATGTGTATTTTGTATATATAATGTTCTACGTATTTAAATTATTTTATGTGTATTTTGTATATACATTTTCTTAAAAATTTTCGTTATTTTATTGTGTGTATTCGTATATATTTTGATACTAATTTTATACAAATTCATGTTATTTTATGTGTATTTGTATATATTTTTTCATACAAATTTATATTATTTTATGTGTATTTTTACATTCATTTCATTATTAATTTACCTTTTTTTATGTTTATTTTGTATATTTATTTCATTAAATTTTAAATTATTTTATGTGTATATTTGTAATTGTATTTAGGTTATTTTATATTTATTTTCTATATATATTTTCATTCAAAATTACAATATTTTATTGGTATTTTCTTAATTTAATTCGATACGAATTTAGATTATTTCATAGGTATTTTTTATACATATTTTTATACTCATTTACATTATTTGTATATTTTTTTATGCAAATTTATTTTATGTGCATTTCTGTACATATATTTTTATAGAATATTACGTTATTTTATGTGTATTTTGTATATGTTTTCTCATAGAAATTTACATTATTTTATTGGTATTTTTTTATTTATTTTGATACGAATTACATGATTATATGTGTATTTTGTACTTATTTTTTATATGTATTTACATTATATAATGTGTATTTTGTTTATATATTTTTTTACAAATTTACGTTATTATATGAGTATTTGTATAAATATTTTGATAGAAATTGACTTTATTTCATGTATTTTGTATATATATTTCAATTCATATTTAGCTTATTTTGTGTGTATTTTATATATCTATTTCCATACAAATTTAATTACTTCTGTGTATTTTTGTATATAGTATTATATAAATTTACGTTATTTTATTCGTATTTTTTATATTTATATTTATACAAATACACATTCTTTTATTGGTATTTTGTTTATTTATTTTGATACGAATTTACATTATTTTATGTGTATTTTGTATACATTTTTTTATACGTATTTATTTCATTTTATGTGTATTTTGTATATATATTTTCATAGAAATCTACGTTATTTTATGTGTATTCGTATATATATTTTGAAACAAATTTACATTGTTTTATATGTATTTTGCATATCTATTTCAATACAAATTTAAATTAGTGTATGTGTATTTTGTATATTTATTTTAATACAAATTTAAATTTTCTATGTGTATTTTGGTATATCTATTTTTTTTTAAATGCGTTATTTTATGGGTATTTTTCTTCTTTATTTTCATACAAATTTACATTATTTTATTAATATTCTGTGTATTTATTTTGATACGATTTTACATTATTCTATTTGTGTTTTGTATATATTTTTTTATACATATTTACATTATTTAATTTATATATATATATATATATATATATATATATATATATATATATATATATATATAGATATATATATATATATATATATATATATATATATATATATATATATATATATATATATATATATATATATATATATATATATATATATATATATATATATATATATATATATATATATATTATACAAATTTACGTTATTTTAAGTGTATTTGTTTATGTATTTTCATTCAAATTTACATTATTATATGTGTATTTTGTATACGTATTTCAACACAAATTTACCTAATTTTATGTGTATTTTGTATATTTATTTTCATACAAGTTAAAATTATTTTTGTGTATTTATGTATATATTTTTATACAAATTTACTTTATTTTATGTGTATTTTGTATATCTATTTTCATACAAATACACATTCTTTTATCGATATTTTGTTTATTTATTTTGACGCGAATTTACATTATTTAATGTGTATTTTATATATATATTTTTATACGTATTTACATCATTTCATGTGTATTTTGTATATATATTTCTATAGAAATCTACGTTATTTTATGTGTGTTCGTATATATATTTTGAAACAAATTTACACTGTTTTATGTGTATTTTGCATATTTTTTCAATACAAATTTACTTTATTGTATGTGCATTTTGTATATTAATTTTAATACAAATTTAATTATTCTATGTGTATTTTTGTATATGTATTTTTATAAAAATATACTTTATTTTATGGGTATTTTGCATCTTTATTTTCATACAAATTTACATTATTTTATTGATACTCTGTGTATTTATTTTGATACGATTTTACATTATTCTATGTGTATTTTGTATATATATTTTATACAAATGTATGTTATTTTATGTGTATTTGTTTTCATTTCATACAAATTTACATTATTTTATGTGTATTTTGTACATGTATTTAAATACAAATTTAACTAATTATATGTGTATTTTGTATATCTATTTTCATACAAATTGAAATTATTTTTGTGTTTTTTTTTGTATATATTTTTATACAAATTTTCGCTATTTTGTGTATTTTGTATATTTATTTTCCTACAAATATACTTTCTTTTATCGGAATTTTGTTTATTTATTTTGATACGAGTTTACATTATTTTAGGGGTATTTGGTATATATATTTTTATATTTATTTACATCATTTTATATGTATTTTGTATGCATATTTTCATAGAAATTTACTCTATTTTATGTGTATTCGTATATATCTTTTGATACAAATTTACATTATTTATGTGTATTTTGCATATCTATTTTAATACAAATTTACTTTATTGTATGTGCATTTTGTATATTTATTTTAATACAAATTAAAATATTTTATGAGTTTTTTTATATATATTTTTATGCAAATATGCGTTATTATATGGGTATTTTGCATCTTAATTTTCATACAAATTTACATTATTTTATTGATATTCTGTTTATTTATTTTGATACGATTTAACATTATTCTATGTGTATTTTGTATATATATTTTTTATACATATTTACATTATTTAATGTTTATTTTGAATATATATTTTATCCAAATTTACGTTGTTTTATGTGTATTTGTTAATATATTTTCATACAAATTTACACTATTTTATGTGTATTTTGTATATGTATTTTAATACAAATTTGCCTAATTTTATGTGTATTTTGCATATATATTTTCAAACAAATTTAAATTATTTTTGTGTATTTTTGTATATATTTTTATACAAATTTTACTTATTTTATTTGTATTTTGTATATATATTTTCCTACAAATATACATTCTTTTATTGGAATTTTGTTTAT
Source organism: Eriocheir sinensis (assembly GCF_024679095.1). Taxonomy (NCBI): domain Eukaryota; kingdom Metazoa; phylum Arthropoda; class Malacostraca; order Decapoda; family Varunidae; genus Eriocheir; species Eriocheir sinensis. The sequence continues at coordinate 312,398 of NW_026110673.1, forward strand.
TTATTTTGATACGAATTTACATTATTTTATGTGTATTTTGTATATATATTTTTCTACGTATTTAAATTATTTTATGTGTATTTTGTATATACATTTTCATAAAAATTTACGTTATTTTATTGTGTGTATTCGTATATATTTTAAAACAAATTTTATACAAATTCATATTATTTTATGTGTATTTGTATATATATTTTCATAAATTTTTTTGTGTATTTTGTATACATTTTTTTATACTTATTTACTTCATTTTATGTGTATTTTGTATATATATTTTTATAGAAATCTACGTTATTTTGTGTATTCGTATATATGTTTTGAAACAAATTTACATAGTTTTATATGTATTTTGCATATCTATTTCAATACAAATTTACGTTAATGAATGTGCATTTTGTATATTTATTTTAATACAAATTTAAATATTTTATGTGTATTTTGGTATATATATATATATATATATATATATATATATATATATATATATATATATATATATATATATATATATATATATATATATATATATATATATATATATATATATATATATATATATATATATATATATATATATATATATATATATATATAATAAAAAATGCGTTATTTTATGGGTATTTTGCATCTTTATTTTCATTTAAATTTACATTATTTTATTAATACTGTGTATTTATTTCGATACGATTTTACACTATTCTACTTGTGTTTTGTATATATTTTTTTTATGTATATTTGCATTATTTAATGTGTATTTTGTATATATATTTTATACAAATTTACGTTATTTAAAGTGTATTTTTTATATATATTTTTACTCAAATTTTCATTATTTTATGCGTATTTTGTATATGAATTTCAATACAAATTTACCTAATTTTATGTGTATTTTGTATGTTTATTTTCATACAAATTTAAATTATTTTTGTGTATTTTTGTATGTATTTTTTATATATATTTTTATAGAAATTTACGTTTTTTTTATGTGTATTCGTATATATATTTTGAAATAAATTTACATTGTTTTATGTGTGTTTTGCATATCTATTTCAATACAAATTTACCATATTGTACGTGCATTTTTTATATTTATTTTAATACAAAGTTAATTATTTGGTGTGTTTTTTATACATATTTTTATAAAAATATGATTTTTTATGGGTATTTTGCATCTTTATTTTCATACAAATTTACATTATTTTATTTATATTCTGTGTATTTATTTTGATACGATTTTACATAATTCTATGTGTATTTTGTTTGTATTTTTTTTCACATATTTACATGCATATGGTACAAAAATGCACATAAAATAAAGTAAATTTGCATAAAAATATATATACAAAAAAGACATTAAAAAATCTAAATGCGCATAAAAAAATGTATACAAAATACCTATGAAATAATCTAAATTCTTATCGAATTAAATTACCAAAATACCAATAAAATAATGTAATTTTTTTGATGAAAATCTATAGAGAAAATACACATAAAATAACCTAAATACAAATGCAAATATACACATAAAATAATTTAATATTAAATGAAATAAATATACAAAATAAACATAAAATAAGGTAAAATTGTAATGAAATATATGTACAAAATACACATAAGATAATGTAAATTTATATGAAAATATATATACAAATGCACATAAAATACCATGAATTTGTATAAAAATATATATTCAAAATAAATATCAAATAATGTAAATGCGTATAAAAATATATATACAAAGTACATATAAAATAATGTAAACTCGTATCAAAATAAATAAACAAAATACAAATAAAATAATGTAAATTAGTATGAGAAAACATATACAAAATACACATAAATATCGCAAATTTCAATAAAAATATATATAATATAATATATTTTTATACATATATAAAATGTTTTATACAATTTTAGGTTATTTTATGTGTATTTTGTATATCTATTTTCATACAAATACACATTCTTTTATTGATAGTTTGTTTATTTATTTTGACGCGAATTTACATTATTTAATGTGTATTTTGTACATATATTTTTATACGTATTTACATCATTTCATGTCTATTTTGTATATATATTTTGAAACAAATTTACACTTTTATGTGTATTTTGCATATTTTTTCAATACAAATTTACCTTATTGTATATGCATTTTGTATATTAATTTTAATACAAATTTAATTATTCTATGTGTATTTTTGTATATGTATTTTTATAAAAATATGCTTTATTTCATGGGTATTTTGCATCTTTATTTTCATACAAATTTACATTATTTTATTAATAATCTGCTCATTCATATCGATACGATTTGTCATTATTCTATGTGTATTTTGTATATTATTTTCATACAAATTTACGTTATTTTATGTGTATTTGTTTATATATTTTGAACCAAATTTGCAATATTTTATGGGTATTTTGTATATATATTTCAAAAGAAATTTACCTAGTTTTATGCGTATTTTGTATATCTATTTTTATACAAACTCAAATTATTTCTATATATTTTTGTATATATTTTAATACAAATTTTAGTTATGTTATGTGTATTTTGTAAATCTATTTTCATTCAAATATATATTATTTTATTGGTGTTTTGTTGATTTAAATTGATACGAATTTACATTATTTTATATGTACTTTGTATATATATTTATACGCATTTACATTATTTAATATTTATTTTGAATATATATTTTATACAAATTCATGGTATTTTATGTATATTTGAATATATATATTTTCATATAAATTTACATTATTTTATGTGTATTTTGTACATATATATCATTACAAATTTACCTTATTTATGTTTATTTTGTATGTGTATTTTGTATATTTATATTTATACAAATACACATTCTTTTATTTGTATTTTTTTTATTTATTTTGATTCGAATTTACATTATTTTATGTGTATTTTGTATACATTTTTTTATACGTATTTACTTAATTTTATGTGTATTTTGTATATATATTTTTATAGAAATCACCGTTATTTTATATGTATTCGTATATATATTTTGAAATAAATTTACATTGTTTTATATGTATTTTTGCATATCTATTTCAATACAAGTTTACCTTATTGTATGTGCATTTTGTATATTTATTTCAATACAAATTTAAATATTTTATGTGTATTTTGGTATATATATTTTTATAAGAAATGCGCTATTTGATGGGAATTTTGCATCTTTATTTTCATACAAATTTACATTATTTTATTAATATTCGGTGTATTTATTTTGATACGATTTTACATTATTCAATTTTTTTTTTGTATATATTTTTTTATACATATTTACATTATTTAATGTGTATCTTGCATATATATTTCATACAAATTTATTACCTATTATTTATTTTCATACAAATACAAATTCTTTTCGTGATATTTGGCTTATTTATTTTGACAAGAATTTACATTACTTATGTATTTTGTATATATATTTTTATACGTATTTACATAATTTCATGTGTATTTTGTATATATATTTCTATAGAAATCTACGTTATTTTATGTGTATTCGTATATATATTTTGAAACAAATTTATATTGTTTTATACGTATTTTTGAATATCTCTTTCAATACAAATTTACCTTACTGTATATGCATTTTGTATATTTATTTGTATTGTATATTGTATATTTTATGTGTATTTTGGTATATATATTTAAAAAAAAGCGCTATTTTATGGGAATTTTGCATCTTTCTTTTGAAACAAGCTTACATTTTCTTATTGATATTCTGTGTATTTATTTTGATACGATTTTACATTATTCTATTTCTTTTTTATATATATATTTTTTATACACATTTACATAACTTAATGTGTATCTTGCATATATATTTTATACAAATTTACGTTATTTTAAGTGTATTTGTTTATATATTTTCATTCAAATTTACATTATTTGATGTGTGTTTTGTATATGTATTTCAATACAAATTTACCTAATTTTATGTGTTTTTTGTATATTTCATCTCATACAAATTTTAATTATTTTTGTGTATTTTTGTATATAGTTTTATACAAATTATTTTATGTACGCATTTACATTATTTAATGTGTGTTTTGTATATATATTTTGTGCAAATTTACTTTATTTTTTGTGCATTTTTGTATATATATTTTTTTAGAAATTTGCGTTATTTTATGTGTATTTGTATATGTTTTCTCGTACAAATTTACATTATTTTATTGCTATTTTGTTTATTTATTTTGATATGAATGAAGATAGATATACAAAATATACATAAAATTAACTAAATTTGTATTGAAATAAATATACAAAATACATAAAATAATGTAAATATGTATCAAAATATTTTAACAGATGCGCATAAAATAACGTAAATTTGTTTTAAAATATACAAAATACACATTAAATAATGTAAATATGTATAAAAAATATATTCAAAACACAAATAGAATAATGTAAAATCGTATCAAAATAAATACACAGATTATTAATAAAACAATGTAAATTTGTATGAAAATAAAGATGCAAAATACCCATTAAATAACGCATTTTTTATAAAAATATATATACCAAAATACACATAAAATATTTAAATTTGTATTACAATAAATATACAAAATGCACATACAATAAGGTAAATTTGTATTGAAATAGATATGCAAAATACATATAAAACAATGTAAATTTGTTTCAAAATATATATAAGAATACACATAAAATAACGTAGATTTCTATAAAAATATATATACAAAATACACATAAAATGAAGTAAATACGTATAAGAAAATGTATACAAAATACACATAAAATAATGTATATATATATATATATATATATATATATATATATATATATATATATATATATATATATATATATATATATATATATATATATATATATATATATATATATATATAAAACTATATACAAAAATACACAGATGTAATTAAATTCGTATGAAAATATTTATACAAAATACAGATAAAATAAGCTAAATTTGAATTGAAATGTATATTCAAAATACATAAAATAATGTAAAATTGTATCAAAATATTTATAAAAATACATATAATAACGTAAATTTGTTTAAAAATATATAAACAAAATACACATTAAGTTATGTAAATACGTATAAAAAATATGTACAAAATACACATATAATCATGTAATTCGTATCAAACTAAATAAACAAAATAGCAATAAAATAATGTAAATTTGTATGAGAAAACATATACAAATACATATAAAATAGCGCAATTTTTTATAAAAATATATGTACAAAAATGCACGTAAAATAAAGTAAATTTGCATAAAAATATATATACAAAACACATTAAATAATGTAAATGCGTACATAAAATAACCTAAATTTGTATAAAACTATATACAAAAATACACAAAAATAATTTAAATTTGTATGAAAAGAAATATACAAAATACACATAAAATTAGGTAAATTTGTATTGAAATACATATACAAAATACACATGAAATAATGTAAATTTGAATGAAAATAAATAAACAAATACACATAAAATAACGTAAATTTGTATGAAATATATATTCAAAATACACATTAAATAATGTAAATATGTATAAAAAAATATATACAAAGCACAAATAGAATAATGTAAAATCGTATCAAAATATATACACAGAATATTAATAAAATAATGTAAATTTGTATGAAAATTAAGATGCAAAATACCTATAAAATAACGCATTTTTTATAAAATTATAGATACCAAAATACACATAAAATATTTGAATTTGTATTAAAATAAATATATAAAATGCACATACAATAAGGTAAATTTGTATTGAAATAGATATGCAAAATACATATAAAATAGTGTAAATTTGTTTCAAAATATATATACGAATACACATAAAATAACGTAGATTTCTATATAAATACATAAACAAAATACACACAAAATACACACAAAATAAGCTTAATTTGAATTGAAATATATGTACAAAATACATAAAATAAAGTAAATTTGTATCAAAATATTTTTACAAATACACATATAATTACGTAAATTTTATATAAAAATACATAAACAAAATACACATTAAATAATATAATTACGTATAAAAAAATGTATACAAAATACACACAAAATAATATAAATTCGTATAAATATAAATAAACAAAATACCAATAAAAGAATGTGTATTTGTATAAATATAAATATACAAAATGCACATAAAATAATGTAAATTTATATAAAACAATATACAAAGATACATAGAAGTAATTAAATTTGTATGAAAATAGATATACAAAATACACACAAAATAAGCTTAATTTGAATTGAAATATATGTACAAAATACATAAAATAAAGTAAATTTGTATCAAAATATTTTTACAAATACACATATAATTACGTAAATTTTATATAAAAATATATAAACAAAATACAAAACACACACTACATAATGTAAATGAGTATAAACATATGTATACAAAATACCTATAAACCAATAAAATAATGTAATTTTGGATGAAAATATATATAGAAAATACACATAAAATTACGTAAATACAAATACAAATATACACATAAAATAATTTAAAATTGAATGAAATAAATATACAAAATAATCATAAAATCAGGTAAATTTGTAATGAAAAATATGTAAAAATACACATAAAAGAATATAAATTTGTATGAAAATATATATACAAATACACATAAAATAACATGAATTTGTATAAAATTTCTATCAAAATAAATACGAATACACACAATAAAATAATGTAAATTTTTATTAAAATATATATACAAAATACACATAAAATAATGTAAATACGTAGAAAAATATGTATATACAAAATACACATAAAATAATGTAAACTCGTATCAAAATAAATAAACAAAATTGTAATAAAAGAATGTATATTTGTAGGAAAATATATGAACAAAATACAAATAAAATAACTAAAATTTGCATAAAAATAAATACAAAAATACACAAAAATAATTTAAATTTGTTTGAAAATAGATATGCAAAATACACATAAAGTTAGGCAAATTTGTATTGAAATAAATATACAAAATACACATAATATAATGTAAATTTGTATGAAAATATATAAACAAATACACAAAAAATAACGTAAATTTGAATAAAATATATATACAAAATATACTTTAAATAATGTAAATATGTATAAAAATATATGTACAAAATACACATAGAATAATGTTAAATCGTATCAAAATAAATAAATAGAATATCAATAAAATAATGTAAATTTGTATGAAAATAAAGATGCAAAATACCCATATAAAACGCATATATGCATAAAAATATATATACAAAAATACACATGAAATAATTAAATTTGTATTGAAATAAATATACAAAATGCATATTCAATAAAGTAAATTTGTATTGAAATACTTTTGCAAAATACACATCAATAATGTAAATTTGTATCAAAATATATGTACGAATACACATAAAATAGAGTAAATTTCTATGAAAATATACATACAAAATACATATAAAATGATATAAATAGTATAAAAATATATATACCAAATACACCTAAAATAAAGTAAATTTGTATCAAAATAATCAAACAAAATTCCGATAAAAGAACGTATATTTGTAGGAAAAAATTATACAAAATACACATAAAATAACGAAAATTTGTATAAAAATATATACAAAAAACAAACAAAAATAATTTCAATTTTTATGAAAATTGATATACAAAATACACATATAATTAGTTAAATTTGTCTTTAAATACATGTACAAAATACAAATAAAATAATGAAAATTTGTATGAAATGAAAACAAATAATCTTAAAATAACGTACATTTGTATTAAATATATATACAAAATACCCATAGAATAATGTAAAATCGTATCAAAATAATTACACAAAATATCAATAAAATAATGTAAATTTGTATGAAAATAAAGATGCAAAATACGCATAAAATAAAGCATATGTTTATAAAAATACATATACATAAATACACATTCAATAACTAAATTTGTAGTAAAATTAATATACAAAATGCACATACAATAAGGTAAATTTTTATTAAAAAAATATGCTGCTGCTGTAAATACGTATAAAAATATATAAACAAAATAGACATTAAATAATATAAATTCGTGTCAAAATAAATAAATAAAATATCAATAAAAGAATGTGTATTTGTATGAAAATAGATATACAAAATACACATGAAATAACTTAAATTTGTATAAAACTATATACAAAAATACACTAAAAATTATTTAAATTTGTTTGCAAATAAATATACAAAATACACATATAATTAGGTAAATTTGTATTGAAATACATTTACAAAATACACATAAAATAATGTAAATTTGTATGAAAATACATAAACAAATACACTTAAAATAACGTAAATTTGTATAAAATATATATAGAAAGTACACATTAAGTAATGTAAATATGTATAAAAAATATATACAAAACCCAAATAGAATAATGTAAAATCGAATCAAAATAAACACACAGAATATTAATAAAATAAAGTAAATTTGTATGAAAATAAAGGAGCAAAATACCCATAAAATAACGCATTTTTTTTATAAAAATATATATACCAAAATACATATAAAAAATTTAAATTTGTATTAAAATAAATATACAAAATGCACATACAAAAAGGTACACTTATATTGAAATAAGTATGCAAAATACATATAAAACAATGTAAAATTTGTTTCAAAATATATATACGAATACTCATAAAATAACGTAGATTTCTATAAAAATATATTTACAAAATACACATAAAATGAAGTAAATACGTATAAAAAAATGTATACAAAATATACATAAAATAATGTAAATTCGTATCAAAATAAATAAACAAAACACCAATAAAAAAATGTGTATTTGTATAAAAATAAATATACAAAATACACATAAAATAACGTAAAGTTATATAAAACTATATACAAAAATACACAAAAGTAGTTAAATTTGTATTAAAATAAATAAATAAAATACACATAAAATAATCTAAATTTGAATTGAAATATATATATATATATATATATATATATATATATATATATATATATATATATATATATATATATATATATATATATATATATATATATATATATATATATATATATATATATATGTATATATATATATATATATATATATATATATATATATATATATATATATATATATATATATATACAAAATACATCAAATAATGTAAATTTGAATCAAAATATTTATACAAATACACATATAATAACGTAAATTTGTATAAAAACACAAAGAAAATACAAATTAAATAATGTAAATACGAATAAAAAAATATGTTCAAAATACACATATAATCATGTAATGCGTATCCAAATAAATAAACAAAATACCAATAATATAATGTAAATTTGTATGAGAATACATATACAAAATACACATACAAAATGAGCAAACAATATGATAAATTTGTATTGAAATAGATATGGAAAACACACATAAAACAAGGTAAATTTTTTTCAAAATATATATACGAATACACATAAAAAAACGTAATTTTCTATAAAAATATATAAAAAATACATACAAAAATACACAAAAATAATTTTAATTTGTATGAAAATATATATACAAAATACACATAAAATTAGGTAAATTTGTTTTGAAATACATATAAAAAATACACATAAAATAATGTAAATTTGAATGAAAATATATAAACAAATACACTTTAAATAACGTAAATTTGTATAAAACATGTATATACAAAATAAATAAATAAATAAATATATATATATATATATATATATATATATATATATATATATATATATATATATATATATATATATATATATATATATATATATATATATATATATATATATATATATATATATATATATATATATATATATATATATATATATATATATATATATATATATATATCTTATTGTATGTGCATTTTGCATATGTATTTTAATACAAAATTAATTATCTTATGTGTATTTTTGTATATATATTTTTATACTAATATGCGTTATTTTATGGGTATTTTGCATCTTTATTTTCATAGAAATTTATATTATTTTATTGATATTCTGTTCATTTATTTTGATACGATTTAACATTATTCTATGCGTATTTTATATATATATTTTTATACACTTTTTCATTATTTAATGTGTATTTTGTATATATATTTTATACAAATTTACGATATTTTATGTGTATTTGTTTTCATTTCATACAAATTTACATTATTTTATGTGTATTTTGTACATGTATTTAAATACAAATTTAAATAATAATATGTGTATTTTGTATATCTATTTTCATACAAATTGAAATTATTTTTGTGTTTTTTTGTATATATTTTTATACAAATTTTCGCTATTTTATGTGTATTTTGTATATTTATTTTCCAACAAATATATGTTCTTTTATCGGAATTTTGTTTATTTATTTTGATACGAATTTACATTATTTTAGGGGTATTTGGTATATATATATATATATATATATATATATATATATATATTTATATATATATATATATATATATATATATATATATATATATATATATATATATATATATATATATATATATATATATATATTTATATTTTATATTTTATATTTAATTTAATAAATTTAATTATTTTATGTGTATTTATATATATTTATATTACATTTACATTATTTTATTGATATTCTGTTTATTTATTTTAATTTTATGCATATTTACATTATTTAATGTTTATTTTGTATATATATTTTATCCAAATTTATTTATATATTTATTTTTATATATTTCATGTTATTATTTTTTTTATTTATTGTATATGTGTATCATTAATACATTTTGTTTTTTTTATGTTTTTTGTGTATTTTGTTTTCATTTTCAAACTAATTTAACTTATTTATGTGTATTTTTGTATATATTTTTTATACAAATTCTAGTTATGTTATTTGTATTTTGTAAATATATTTTCCTACAAATATACATTCTTTTATTGGAATTTTGTCTATTTATTTTGATACGAATTCACATTATTTTATGTGTGTTTTGTATATATACTTTTCTACGTATTTAAATTATTTTATGTGTATTTTGTATATATATTTTCATAAAAATTTGTTATTTTCTTGTGTGTATTTGTATATATTTTGATACTAATTTTATACAAATTCATGTTATTTTATGTGTATTTGTATAAATATTTTCTTTCAAATTTAGATGTGTATTTAGTATATATATATTTTTATAGATATCTACGTTATTTTGTGTATTCGTATATATATTTTTAAACAAATTTACATATATTTTATATGTATTTTGCATATCTATTTCAATACAAATTTACCTTAATGAATGTGCATTTTGTATATTTATTTTAATACAAATTTAAATATTTTATGTGTATTTTGGTATATATCTATATTTTCTAAAAAATGCCTAATTTTATGGGTATTTTGTATCTTTATTTTCATACAATTTTACATTATTTTATTAATATTCTGTGTAATTATTTTGATACGATTTTACCCTATTCTTTTTGTTTTGTTTATATTTTTTTCATTCATATTTGCATTATTTAATGTGTATTTTGTATATGTATTTTATACAAATTTACGTTATTTAAAGTGTATTTGTTTATATATTTTCATTCAAATTTACATTATTTTATGTGTATTTTGTATATGTATTTTAATACAAATTTACCTAATTTAATGTGTATTTTGTATATTTATTTTCATACAAATTTAAATTATTTTTGTGTATTTTTGTATGTATTTTAAATATATATTTTTATAGAAAATTACGTTTTTTAATGTGTATTCGTATATATATTTTGAAATAAATTTACCTTGTTTTATGTGTGTTTTGCATATCTATTTCAATACAAATTTACCATATTGTTTGTTCATTTTGAATATTAATTTTGAAAGAAATTTAATTATTCTTTGTGTATTTTTGTGTATTTATTTTTATAAAAATATCCTTTATTTTATGGGTATTTTGCATCTTTATTTTCATACAAATTTACATTATTTTATTGACATTCTGTGTATTTATTTTGATACAATTTTACATTATTCTACGTGTATTTAGTGTATTTTGTATTTAGTATTTTATAAAAATGTAAGCAAATTTGAATTGAAATATATATACAAAATACATAAAATAATATAAATTTGTATCAAAATATTTATACAAATACACATATAATAACGTAAATTTTTAAAAATATATATAAACAAAATACAAATTAAAAAATGTAAATACGTAAAAAAAATATGTACAAAATACACATACAATCATGTAATTCGTATCAAAATAATTAAACAAAATACCAATAAAATAATGTAAATTTCTGTGACAAAACATATACAAAATACACATAAAATAACGCCAATTTCTATAAAAATATATGTACAAAAATGCACATGAAATAAAGTAAATTTGCATAAAAATATATATACAAAACACACATTAGATAGTGTAAATCAGTAAAAAAATATGTATTAAAAATACCTATGAAATAATCTAAATTCGTATCGAATTAAATTAAGAAAATACTAATAAAATAAAGTAGTTTTGGATGAAAATATATATAGAAAATACACATAAAATAACCTAAATACAAATACAAATATACACATAAAATAATATAAAATTGAATGAAATATATATAAAAAATAAACAAAATCGTATCAAAAATAAATACACAGAATATTAATAAAATAATGTAAATTTGTATGAAAATAAAGATCCAAATAGCTATAAAATAACGCATTTTTTTAAAAATATATATAACAAAATACACATAGAATAATTAAATTTGTATTAAAATAAATATAAAAAATGCACAAACAATAAGGTAGATTTGTATTGAAATAGATATGCAAAATACATATAAAGCAATGTGAATTAGTTTCAAAATACATATACGAATACAAATAAAATCACGTAGATTTCTATAAAAAAATATTCAAAATGCACATAAAATGAAGTAAATACGTATAAAAAATGAATACAAAATACACATAAAATAATGTAAAAACGTATCAAAATAAATATATATATATATATATATATATATATATATAGATATATATATATATATATATATATATATATATATATATATATATATATATATATATATATATATATATATATATATATATATATATATATATATATATACAAAATACTCATAAAATATCGTAAATTTGTATAAAACTATATAAAAAATACACAGAAGTAATTAAATTTCTATGAAAATAGATATACAAAATACAGCTAAAATAAGCTAAATTTGAATTGAAATATATATACAAAATACATAAAATAATGTAAATTTGTATCAAAATATTTATACAAATACATATTAATAACGTAGATTTGTTTAAAAATATATAAACAAAATACACAATACAATAAAATAAATTTTATAAAAAATATGTACAAAATACACATATAATCATGTAATTCGTATCAAAATAAATAAACAAAATAGCAATAAATACTGTAAATTTTATGAAAATATATATACAAAATACATATACAAATAACGCAAATTTCTATAAAAATATATGTACAAAAATGCACATAAAATAAAGTAAATTTGTATAAAAATATATATACAAAACGCACATTAAATAATGTAAATGCGTACATAAAATAACCTAAATTTGTATAAAACTATATACAAAAATACACAAAAATATTTTAAATTTGCATGAAAAGAAATATACAAAATACACATAAAATTAGGTAAATTTGTATTGAAATACATATACAAAATACACATCAAATAATGTAAATTTGAATGAAAATATATAAACAAATTCAATTAAAATAACGTAAATTTGTATAAAATATATATGCAAGATACACATTAAATAATGTAAATGTGTGTAAAAAAATATATACAAAAAACAAATAGAATAATGTCAAATCGTATCAAAATATATACACAGAATATCAATAAAATAATGTAAATTTGTATAATAAAAAATAAAGATATTCAAAATACCCATCAAATATAGTAGATTTTATAAAAATATATATACAAAAATACACATAAAATATTTAAATTTGTATTAAAATAAATATACAAAATGCATATTAAATAATGTAAATTTGTATTGAAAAATAAACAAAATACATATAAAAGAATGTAAATTTGTATGAAAATATATATACGAATACACATAATAAATTTCTATAGAAATAGATATTCAAAATACAAATGAAATATTGTAAAAATGTATAAAAATATATATACAAAATACAAATATTATAATGGAAAATCTTAAAAAAATAAAAAAACAAAATAATAATAAAACAATGTAAATTTGTATGAAAATAAAGATGCAAAATTCCCATAAAATAGCGCATTTCTTATAAAAAAATATACACCAAAATACACATAAAATATTTAAATTTGTATTGAAATAAATATACAAAATGCACATACAATAAGGTAAATTTGTATTGAAAGAGATATGCAAAAATACATATAAAACAATGTAAATTTGTTTCAAAATATATATACGAATACAAATAAAATAACGTAGATTTCTATAGAAATATATATACAAAATACACATAAAATTAAGTAAATACGTATAAAAAAATGTATACAAAATACACATAAAATTATGTAAATTCGAATTAAAATAAATAAACCAAATACCAATAAAAGAATGTGTATTTGGATAAATATAAATATACAAAATACACATACAAAATAAGGTATTTTTATAAAAAATTATATACAAAATAAAAATAAAATAATGTAAATTTGTATGAAAATATATATACAAAATACACATAAAATAATATAAATTTGTATAAAATATATATTCAAAATACATATAAAATAATGTAAATGCGTATCAAAATATATATACAAATACATATAAAATAATGTATATTTGTATGAAAATAAATTTACAAAATACACATAACATAACTAAATTTGTATAAAAATATACAAAATACACATAAAATAATTTGAGTTAGTATGAAAATAGATATACAAAATACACATAAAACTAGGTAAATTTCTTTTCAAATACATATACAAAATAAACATAAAATAACGTAAATTTGTATAAAACTATATACAAAAATACACATAAATAATTTAAATTTGAATGAAAATAAATATACAAAATACACATAAAATTAGGTAAATTTGTATTGAAATACATATACAAAATACACATAAAATAATGTAAATTTGAATTGAAATATATATACAAAATACACTTAAAATAATGTAAATTTGTATAAAATATATATACAAATACATATATAATAATGTAAATTTGTATAAAAATATATTAACAAAATACACATTAAATAATGTAAATTTGTATTAAAATAAAAATACAAAATGAACATACAATAAGGTAAATTTGCATTGAAATAGATATGCAAAATAAATATAAAACAATATAAATCTGTTTCAAAATATATATACGAATACACATAAAATAACGTAGATTTCTATAAAAATATATATACAAAATACACATAAAATGAAGGAAATACATATAAAGAAATGTATACAAAATACACTTAAAATAATGTAAATTCGTATCAAAATAAATCAACAAAATACCAATACTAAAATGTGTATTTGTATAAATATAAGTATACAAAATACACATAAAATAACGTAAATTTATATAAAACTATAAAAAAAATACACAGAAGTAATAAAATTTGTATGAAAATAGATATACAAAATACACACAAAATAAGCTAAATTTGAATTGAAATATATATACAAAATACATAAAATAATGTAAATTTGTATCAAAATATTTATACAAATGCACATATAACAACTTAAATTTGTATAAAAATGTATAAACAAAATACACATTAAATAATGTAAATACGTATAAAAAAATATGTACAAAATACACAAATAATCATGTAATTCGAATCAAAATAAATAAACAAAATACCAATAAATTAATGTAAATCTGTATGATAAAACATCTACAAAATACACATAAAATAACGCAAATTTCTATAAAAATATATGTACAAAAATGCACATAAAATAAAGTAAATTTGCATATAATATATATACAAAAAACACATTAAATAATGTAAATGCGTACATAAAATAAAATTTGTATAAAACTATATACAAAATACACAAAATAATCTAAATTTGTATGAAATTAAATATACAAAATACAATAAAATATGCAATTTGGATGAAATACATATACAAAATACACATAAAATAATGTAAATTTGTATCAAAATATATACGAATACACTTAAAATAACGTAAATTTTAATAAAATATATATACAAAATACACATTAAATAATGTAAATGTGTAGAAAATATATATACAAAAACAAATAAAATAATGTAAAATCGTATCAAAATAAATAAACAAAATATCAATAAAATAATGTAAATTTATATGAAAATATATATGCAAAATACAAATAAAATAACTAATTATTAAAAAAATAATATATACCAAAATACACATAAAATAATTTAAATTTGTTTGAAATAAATATACAAAATACATATAAATTAGGCAAATTTGTATTGAAATACATATACAAAATACATATAAAATAATGAAAATTTGTTTGAAAATATATATACAAATACACATAAAATAAAGTAAATTTCTATAAAATATATATATAAAATACACAGAATAACGTAAAATCGTATCAAAATAAATAAACAGAATATTAATAAAATAATGTAAATTTGTATGAAAATAAAGAAGCAAAATACCCATAAAATAACGCATTTATTATAAAAATATATATACCAAAATACATATAAAATATTTAAATTTGTATTGCAATAAATATGCAAAATGCACACACATTTAGGTAAATTTGTATTGAAATAGATATGCAAAATACATATAAAACAATGTAAATTTGTTTCAAAATATATATACGAATACACATAAAATAACGTAGATTTCTATAAAAAATATATACAAAATACACATAAAATTAAGAAAATACGTATAAAAAAATGTATACAAAATACACATAACATAATGTAAAATCAAATCAAATAAATAAAAAAAATATCAATAAAAGAATGTGTATTTGTATAAATATAAATATACAAAATACACATACAAAATAAACATAAAATAAGGTAAATTTGTAATAAAATATATGTACAAAATACACATAAAATAATGTAAATTTATATGAAAATATATATACAAATACACATAAAATACCATGAATTTGTATAAAAATATATATTCAAAATAAATATTAAATAATGTAAATGCGTATAAAAATATATATACAAAGTACATATAAAATAATGTAAATTCGTATCAATATAAATCAACAAAACACCAATAAAATAATATATATTTGAGTGAAAATAAATTTACAAAATTCACATAACATAACTAAAATTTGTATTAAAATATATAAAAAAAATATATAAAAATAATTTGAGTTTGTATGAAAATAGATATACAAAATACACATAAAACTAGGTAAATTTCTTTTGAAATACATATACAAAATACACATAAAATAACGTAAATTTGTATAAAACTATATACAAAAATACACAAAAATAATTTAAATTTGTATGAAAATAAATATACAAAATACACATAAAATTAGGTAAATTTGTATTGAAATACATATACAAAATACACATAAAATAATGTAAATTTGAATGAAAATATATAAACAAATACACTTAAATTAACGTAAATTTGTATAAAATATATATACAAAATACTCATTAAGTAATGTAAATATGTATAAAAAAAATATTTACAAAACACAAATAGAATAATGTAAAATCGTATCAAAATAAATACACAGAATGTTAATAAAATAATGTAAATTTGTATGAAAATTAAGATGCAAAATAACCATAAAATAACGCATTTTTTATTAAAATATATTACCAAAATACACATAAAATATTTGAATTTGTATTAAAATAAAAATACAAAATGAACATACAATAAGGTAAATTTGTATTGAAATAGATATGCAAAATAAATATAAAACAATATAAATTTGTTTCAAAATATATATACGAATACACATAAAATAACGTAGATTTCTATAAAAATATATATACAAAATACACATAAAATGAAGGAAATACATATAAAAAATGTATACAAAATACACTTAAAATAATGTAAATTCGTATCAAAATAAATCAACAAAATACCAATAAAAAATGTGTATTTGTATAAATATAAATATACAAAATACACATAAAATAACGTAAATTTATATAAAACTATATACAAAAATACACAAAGTAATAGAATTTGTATGAAAATAGAGATACAGAATGCACACAAATTAAGCTAAATTTGAATTGAAATATATATACAAAATACATAAAATAATGTAAATTTGTATCAAAATATTTATACAAATACATATATAATAACTTAAATTTGTCTAAAAATATATAAACAAAATACACATTAAATAATGTAAATACGTATAAAAAAATATGTACAAAATACACATATAATCATGTAATTCGTATCAAAATAAATAAACAAAATACCAATAAATTAATGTAAATTTGTATGAGAAAACATCTACAAAATACACATAAAATAACGCAAATTTCTATAAAAATATATGTACAAAAATGCACATAAAATAAAGTAAATTTGCATAAAAATATATATACAAAAAACACATTAAATAATGTAAATGCGTATAAAAATATGTATACAAAATACCTATGAAATAATCTAAACTCGTATCGAATTAAATTAACAAAATATCAATAAAATAATGCAATTTTGGATGAAATTGTATAGGGAAAATACACATAAAATAATAATGTAAATTTGTATCAAAATATATACGAATACACACAATAAAATAACGTAAATTTTTTTTAAATATATATACAAAATACACATAAAATAATGTAAATACGTAGAAAAATATATATACAAAATACACATAAAATAATGTAAATTCGTATCAAAATAAATAAACAAAATTACACTAAAAGAATGTATATTTGTAGGAAAATATATATACAAAATACAAATAAAATAACTAAAATTTGTATAAAAATATATACAAAAGTACACAAAAATAATTTAAATTTGTTTGAAAATAGATATGCAAAATACACATAAAATTAGGCAAATACATATAAAATAATGTAAATTTGTATGAAAATATATAAACAAATACACATAAAATAAAGTAAATTTCCATAAAATATATATACATAATATACATTAAATAATGTAAATATGTATGAAATATATATACAAAGTACACATAGAATATTGTAAAATCGTATCAAAATAAATAAACAGAATATCAATAAAATAATGTAAATTTGTATATGAAAATAAAGATGCAAAATACCGATAAAATAAAGCATATTTTAATAAAAATACATATACAAAAATACACTTTGAATAATTAAATTTGTATTAAAATTAATATACAAAATGCACATACAATAAGGTAAATTTGTATTGAAAAAATATGCAAAATACAAATAAAACTGTAAATTTGTTTCAAATATATATACGAATACACATAAAATAACGTAGATTTCTATAGAAATATATGTACAAAATACACATGAAATGATGTAAATACGTATAAAAATATATATACAAAATACACATTAAATAATGTAAATTCGCTTCAAAATAAATAAACAAAATATCAATAAAAGAATGTGTATTTGTATGAAAATAGATATACAAAATACATATAAAATAACCTAAATTTGTATAAATCTAAATACATAAATACACAAAAATAACTTAAATTTGTATGAAAATAAATATACAAAATACACATAAAATTAGGTATTTTAATTAAATACATATACAAAATACACATAAAATAATGTAAATTTGAATGAAAATATATAAACAAATACACTTAAAATGATGTAAATTTGTATAAACTATATATACAAAATATACATTAAATAATGTAAATATGTATAAAAAAATATATACAAAACACAAATAGATTGATGTAAAATCGTTTAAAAATAAATACACAGAATATTATTAAAATAATGTAAATTTGTATGAAAATTAAGATGCAAAATGAAAATAAAATAACGCATTATTTATAAAAATATATATAACAAAATACACATAAAATATTTGAATTTTTATTAAAATAAATATACAAAAGCACATACAATAAGGTAAATTTGTATTGAAATAGATATGCAAAATACATATAAAACAATGTAAATTTGTTTCAAAATATATATACGAATACACATAAAATAACGTAGATTTCTATAAAAATATATATACAAAATACACATAAAATTAAGTAAATACGTATAAAAAAATGAAAACAAAATACACATAAAATAATGTAAATTCGAATCAAAATAAATAAACAAAATACCAATAAAAGAATGTGTATTTGTATAAATATAAATGTACAAAATACACATACAAAATAAACATAAAATAAGGTAAATTTGTAATGAAATATATGTACAAAATACACATAAAATAATGTAAATTTATATGAAAATATATATACAAATACACATAAAATACCATGAATTTGTATAAAAATATATATTCAAAATAAATATTAAATAATGTAAATGCGTATAAA
Organism: Eriocheir sinensis; assembly: GCF_024679095.1. Lineage (NCBI taxonomy): Eukaryota > Metazoa > Arthropoda > Malacostraca > Decapoda > Varunidae > Eriocheir > Eriocheir sinensis. The sequence continues at coordinate 333,079 of NW_026110673.1, forward strand.
AATTTATATACAAAGTACATATAAAATAATGTAAATTCGTATCAATATAAATCAACAAAATACCAATAAAATAATATATATTTGAATGAAAATAAATTTACAAAATACACATAACATAACTAAAATTTGTATTGAAATATATACAAAAATACATAAAAATAATTTGAGTTTGTATGAAAATAGATAAACAAAATACACATAAAACAAGGTAAATTTCTTTTGAAATATATATACAAAATACCTATAAAATATTGTAAATTTGTGTCAAAATATATAAACAAATACACATAAAATAACATAAATTTGTATGAAAAATATATACAAAATACACATAGAATAATGTCAAGTCGTATCAAAATGAATGAGCAGAATATCAATAAAATAATGTAAATTTGTATGAATATAAAGATGCAAAATACCCATAAAATAAAGCATATTTTTATAAAAATACATATACAAAAATACACATAGTATAATTAAATTTGTATTAAATTACTATACAAAATATATATACAATACATTGTATTGAAAAAATATGCAAAATAAACATAAAAGTGTAAATTTGTTTAAAAATCTATATACGAATACACATAAAATAACGTAGATTTCTATAGAAATATATATACAAAATACACATGAAATGATGTAAATACGTATAAAAATATATATACGAAATACACATTAAATAATGTAAATTCTCGTCAAAATAAATAAACAAAATATCAATAAAAGAATGTGTATTTGTATGAAAATAGATATACAAAATACACATAAAATAACCTAAATTTGTATAAAACTATATACAAAAATACACAAAAATAATTTAAATTTGTATGAAAATAAATATACAAAATACACATAAAATTAGGTAAATTTGTATTGAAATACATATACAAAATACACATAAAATAATGGAAATTTGAATGAAAATATATAAACATATACACTTAAAATAACGTAAATTTGTATCAAATATATATACAAAATACACATTAAATAATGTAAATATGTATAAAAAAATATATACAAAACACAAATAGAATAATGTAAAATCGTATCAAAAATAAATACACAGAATATTAATAAAATAATGTAAATTTGTATGAAAATAAAGATGCAAAATAGCCATAAAATAACGCATTTTTTTTAAATATATATACCAAAATACACATAAAATATTAAAATTTGTATTAAAATAAATATAAAAAATGCACATACAATAAGGTAAATTTGTATTGAAATAGATATGCAAAATACATATAAAACAATGTAAATTTGTTTCAAAATATATATACGAATACACATAAAATAACGTAGATTTCTATAAAAATATATACAAAATACACATAAAATGAAGTAAATACGTATAAAAAAATGAATACAAAATACACATAAAATAATGTAAAATCGTATCAAAATAAATAAACAAAATACCAATAAAAGAATGTGTATTTGTATAAATATAAATATACAAAATACACATAAAATATCGTAAATTTGTATAAAACTATATACAAAAATACACAGAAGTAATTAAATTTGTAAGAAAATAGATATACAAAAAACAGCTAAAATAAGCTAAATTTGAGTTGAAATGTACATACAAAATACATAAAATAATGTAAATTTGTATCAAAATATTTATACAAATACATATAATAACGTAGATTTGTTTAAAAATATATAAACAAAATACACATTAAGTAATGTAAATACGTATAAAAAATATGTACAAAATACACATATAATCATGTAATTCGTGTCAAAATAAATAAACAAAATAGCAATAAAATAATGTAAATTTGTATGAGAAAACATATACAAATAACGCAAATTTCTATAAAAATATATGTACAAAAATGCACATAAAATAAAGTAAATTTGCATAAAAATATATATACACAACACACATTAATTAATGTAAATGCATACATAAAATAACCTAAATTTGTATAAAACTATATACAAAAATACACAAAAATAATCTAAATTTGTATGAAAAGAAATATACAAAATACACATAAAATTAGGTAAATTTGTATTGAAATACATATACAAAATACACATCAAATAATGTAAATTTGAATGAAAATATATAAACAAATACACTTAAAATAAGTAAATTTGTATAAAATATATATGCAAGATACACATTAAATAATGTAAATGTGTATAAAAATATATATACAAAAAACAAATAGAATAATGTAAAATCGTATCAAAATAAATACACAGAATATCAATAAAATAATGTAAATTTGTATGAAAATAAAGATGCAAAATTCCCAAAAAATATCGCATTTTTTATAAAAATATATATACCAAAATACACATAAAATATTTAAATTTGTATTGAAATAAATATACAAAATGCATATACAGTAAGGTAAATTTGTATTGAAAGAGATATTCAAAAATACATGTAAAACAATGTAAATTTGTTTCAAAATATATATACGAATACACATAAAATAAAGTAGATTTCTATAGAAATATATATACAAAATACATATGAAATTATGTAAATACGTATAAAAATATATATACAAAATACATATTAAATAATGTAAATTCGTGTCAAAATAAATAAACAAAATATCATGAAAAGAATGTGTATTTGTATGAAAATAGATAATAGATAATAAATTTGTATAAAATATATATGCAAGATACACATTAAATAATGTAAATATGTATAAAAAAGTATATACAAAAAACAAATAGAATAATGTAAAATCGTATCAAAATAAATACACCGAATATTAATAAAATAATGTAAATTTGTATGAAAATAAAGATGCAAAATTCCCATAAAATAGCGCATTTCTTATAAAAATATATATACCAAAATACACATAAAATATTTAAATTTGTATTGAAATAAATATACAAAATGCGCATACATAGGTAAATTTGTATTGTAAGAGATTTGCAAAAATACATATAAAACAATGTAAATTTGTTTCAAAATATATATACGAATACAAATAAAATAACGTAGATTTCTATAAAAATATATATACAAAATACACATAAAATTAAGTAAATACGTATAAAAAAATGTATACAAAATACACATAAAATAATGTAAATTCGAATTAAAATAAATAAACAAAATACCAATAAAAGAATGTGTATTTGGATAAATATAAATATACAAAATACACATACAAAATAAACATAAAATAAGGTAAATTTGTAATAAAATATATGTACAAAATACACATAAAATAATGTAAATTTATATGAAAATATATATACAAATACACATAAAATACCATGAATTTGTATAAAAATATATATTCAAAATAAATATTAAATAATGTAAATGCGTATAAAAATATATATACAAAGTACATATAAAATAATGTAAATTCGTATCAATATAAATCAACAAAACACCAATAAAATAATATATATTTGAATGAAAATAAATTTACAAAATACACATAACATAACTAAAATTTATATTAAAATATATACAAAAATACATAGAAATAATTTGAGTTTGTATGAAAATAGATATACAAAATACACATAAAACTAGGTAAATTTCTTTTGAAATGTATATACAAAATATCCATAAAATATTGTAAATTTGTGTCAAAATATATAAACAAATACACATAAAATAACATAAATTTGTATGAAAAATATATACAAAATACACATAGAATAATGTCAATTCGTATGAAAATGAATGAGCAGAATATCAATAAAATAATGTAAATTTGTATGAAAATAAAGATGCAAAATACCAATAAAATAAACCATATGTTTATAAAAATACTGACACAAAAATACACATCGAATAATTAAATACAAAATGTATATAAAATTAGGCAAATTTGTATTGAAATACATATACAAAATACATATAAAATAATGAAATGAATATATATAAACACATGAAATAACGTAAATTTCATATAATATATATACAAAATAATACATTAAATAGACGTAAATACGTATAAAAATATATATAATGCAAATAGAATAATGTAAAATGTATCAGAAATAAATACACAGAATATTAATAAAATAATGTAAATTTCTATGAAATAATGATGCAAAATGGTCATAAAATAATGCATTTTATTAAAATATATAATAGGGTAAAACACACATAAAATATTGAATTTGTATTAAAAATAAATATAAAATACAATAGGTAAATTTGTATTGAAATAGTTATAAAATACATATAAAATAAATGTAAATTTGTTTTAAAATATATACGAGAATACATATAAAATAACGTAGATTTCTATAAAATATATATACAAAATACAGACAAAATAAATAAATATGTATAAAATAATATATACAAAATACTAATAAAATAATGTAAATCGTATCAAAATAAATACACAAAATACAATAAAAGAATGTGTATTTGTATAAATATAAATGTACAAAATACATAAATATTGTAAATTTGTATAAAACTATATAGAAAAATACACAGAAGTAATAAAATTTGTAAAGAAAATCGATATAAAAATACACATACAAGGTACTTTACTTGGGGTTAAATAGTTACGCAAAATACATAAAATAATGTAAATTTATATCAAAATATATATACAAATACATATAAAATAACGTAGATGGTATTAAAATAATATTATAAATAAAATACACAGATTAAGTAATGTAAATACGTATAAAATATGTATACAAAAATGCACATATAGATGTAAAATAAGTAAAAATAAATAAAACAAAATAATTTCAAATAATGTAAATTTGTATGAGAAAATATTCAAATAACGTAAATTTCTATAAAATGATGTAACAAAATGCACATAAATAAAGTAAATTTGTATAAAAAATATATATACACACAAATACACATAATGTAATGCATACATATAAATCTAAATTTGTATACAACTATGCTAAAAATACACAAAAATAATCTAAATGAAAAGAAATATACAAAACACACATAAAAATTAAGTAAATTTGTATTGAAATACATACACAAAAAATACATATCAATAATGTAGATTTGAAATTTGAAATATAATATAAAACAAATACATTTTAAAAGGTAAGTAAATTTATATAAATATATATGCGTAAGATACACAAATAATGTAATGTGTAGCAAAATATATATACAAAAAACAAACATAATAGTAAATGGCATCAAAATAAATACAATAATATCAATAAAATAATGTAAATTTGTATGGAAAATAAAATAATGCAAAATTTAAAAAATATCGACAAAATTTTTAAAAAAAATATATATACCAAAATACACATAAAATATTTAAATTTGTATTGAAATAAATATACAAATTGCATATACAGGGAGGTAAATTTGTGTTGAAAGAGATATTCAAAAATACATGTAAAACAATGTAAATTTGTTTCAAAATATATATACGAATACACTTAAAATAAAGTAGATTTCTATAGAAATATATATACAAAATACACTTAAAATAATGTAAATATGAATGAAAATATATAAACAAATACACTTAAAATGATGTAAATTTGTATAAACTATATATACAAAATATACATTAAATAATGTAAATATGTATAAAATAATATATACAAAATACAAATAGAATAATGTAAAATCGTTTAAAATAAATTTTGAGTAATAAAATAATTTAAATATCATGAATAGAATGTGTAATTGTATGAAAATAGATAATAGATAATAAATTTGTATAAAATATATATGCAAGATACACATTAAATAATGTAAAAATGTATAAAAAAGTATATACAAAAAACAAATAGAATAATGTAAAATCGCCTAAAATAAATACACAGAATATTAATAAAATAATTTAAATTGTGTACTATGAAAATAAAGATGCAAATTTGTATAAATATAAAATAATATATAATGTAAATATGTATAAAAGTATATACAAAACAAATAGAATAATGTAAAAATCAAAATAAAATAAATGTGTATATTAATAAAATAATGTAAATTGTGAAATAAGATGTGTAATTTACAAATAGCGCATTTATAAAATATATATACCAAAAATACATAAAATATTTAAATTTTACAAAATAAATATAAAAATGCGCATACTAAGGTAAATTTATATTGAAAGAGATATAAAATACATATAAAATAAAAATTGTTTCAAAATATATATATTTAATACAATAAATAACGTAGATTTTAGAAATATATATACAGTGTACATAAAATTATGTAAATATGTATAAAAAAAAATGAATACAAAATACACATAAAATAATGTGTAAATTCAAAATTAAAATAATAAACAAAATGTACACAAAGAATGTGTATTTGTATAAATATAAATATACAAAATACACATACAAAATAAGCATAATAAGGTAAATTTGTAATAAAATACACAGTATTATGCACAAAATACACATAAAATAATGTACTTATATGAAAATATATATGAAATACACATAAAATACAATGAATTTGAATAAAATATATATTCAAAATAAATAATAAATAATGTAAATGCATATAAAAATTTATATACAAAAAGCACATATAGAACTAATGTAAATTCGTATCAATATAAATCAACAAAATACCTATAAAATAATATATATTTGAATGAAAATAACTTGCACAAAGCACACAAGCACTAACTAAATTTCAGTTTGGCAAATATATACAAAAGCTAATATAGAAATAATTTTGAGAGTTTGTATGAAAATATAAATTCAAAATAAATGATAAAAATGAAGCAAAATTCTTTTGAAATATGAATATACAAAATAACGTATAAAATATATTGTAAATTTGTGTCAAAATATAACAAACAAATTGTTACAAATAAATTACCATAAATTTGATGAAAATATATACAAAATACAATATAGAATAATGTCAATTCGTATCAAAATTGAATGAGCAGAATATCAATGAAATAATATAAATTTCAGAAGTATGAATACAAAGATGCAAAATATACCTATAAAATAGTCATATATTTTTATAAAATATACATACACAAAACATACATAGTATAATTAAATTTGTATTAGAAATTAATAAAATGTACAAATGTTGAGATAATAAAATTTGTATTGAAAAAATATGCAAATATACACGTTTACTACAAATTTATATTATTTTTATTGGTATTTTTCGTATATATTTTTATACTATTTACATCATTTTATATGTATTTTGTATGTATATTTTCATAGAAATATACTCTATTTTATGTGTATTCGTATATATATTTTGATACAATTTACATTATTGATGTGTATTTTGCATATGTATTTCAATACAAATTTATTTTATTGTATATGCATTTTGTATATTTCTTTCAATACAAATTTAATTATTTCATGTGTATTTTTGTATGTATATTTTTATGCATATAAGCGTTATTATATGGGTATTTTGCATCTTTATTTTCATACAAATTTAAATTATTTTATTGATATTCTGTTTATTTATTTTTATACGATTTAACATTATTCTATGTGTATTTTGTATATATATTTTTATACATTTTTACATTATTTAATGTATATTTTGTATATATATTTTCTCCAAATTTACGTTATTTTATGTGTATTTGTTTATATATTTTCATACAAATTTACATTATTTTATATGTATTTTGTATATGTATTTCAATACAAATTTGCCTAACTTTAAGAAGAATTTTGCATATCTATTTTCAAACAAATTTAAATTATTTTTGTGTATTTTTGTATTTATTTTTATACAAATTTTAGTTATTTTATTTTTATTTTGAAAATATATTTTCCTACAAATATACATCCTTTTATTATAATTTTGTTTATTTATTTTGATACGAGTTTACATTATGTTATGTGTATTTTGTATATATATTTTTCTACGTATTTTTCTACGTATTTCTACGTATTTACAAATACAAATTTACACATAAAATAAATATTTAATGTATTTTTTCTATATAATTTCATACAAATTTACGTTATTTTAAGTGTATTTGTTTATATATTTTCATTCAAATTTACATTATTTTATGTGTATTTTGTATATGTATTTCAATAGAAATTTACCTAATTTTATGTGTATTTTGTATATGTATTTTTATACAAATTTAAATTAGTTTTTGTGTTTTATAGAAATTTACAATATTTTATGTGTATTTTGTATATCTATTTTCATACAAATACACATTCTTTTATTGATATTTTGTTTATTTATTTTGATGCGAATTTACATTATTTAATGTGTATTGTGTATATATATTTCCATACGCATTTACGTCATTTCATGAGTATTTTGTATATATATTTCTATAGAAATATACGTTATTTTATGTGTATTCGTATACGTATTTTGAAACAAATATACATTGTTTTATGTGCATTTTGCATATTTTTTCAATACAAATTTACCTTATTGTACGTGCATTTTGTATATTAATTTTAATACAAATTTAACTATTCTGTGTATTTTTGTATATGCATTTTTATAAAAATATGCTTTATTTTATGGGTATTTTGCATCTTTATTTTCATACAAAATTACATTATTTTATTGATATCCTGTGTATTTATTTTGATACCATTTTACATTATTCTATATATATTCTGTATATATATTTCATACAAGTGTGCATTATTTTATGTGAATTTGTTTTTATTTCATACAAATTTACATTATATTATGTGTATTTTGTACATGTATTTAAATACAAATTTAACTAATTATATGTGTATTTTGTTTATCTATTTTCATACAAAATGAAATTGATTTTGTGTATTTTTGTATATATTTTTATTCAAATTTTCATAATTTTATGTGTATTTTGTATATTTATTTTCCTACAAATATACGTTTTTTTTATCGGAATTTTGTTTATTTATTTTGATTCGAATTTCATATATTTATATATATATATATATATATATATATATATATATATATATATATATATATATATATATAAATATATATATATATATATATATATATATATATATATATATATATATATATATATATATATATATATATATATATATATATATATATATATATATATATATATATTTTTTATATACTTATTTACATAATTTTATATGTATTTTGAATATATATTTTCATAGAAATTTACTCTATTTTATGTGTATTCGTATATATATTTTGATACAAATTTACATTATTTATGTGTATTTTGCATATCTATTTCAATACAAATTTTCTTTATTGTATGTGCCTTTTGTATATTTATTTTAATACAAATTTAATTATTTTATGTGTATTTTTGTATATATATTTTTAAACAAATATGCGTTATTATATGGGTATTTTGCATCTTTATTTTCATACAAATTTACATTATTTTATTGATATTCTGTTTATTTATTTTGATACGATTTTACGTTATTCTGTGTATTTTGTATATATATTTTTAGACATATTTACATTATTTAATGTATATTTTGTATATATATTTTATGGAAATGTACATTATCTTATATGTATTTGTTTATATATTTTCATACAATTTTTCATTATTTTATGTGTATTTTGTATATGTATTTCAATAAAAATTTGCCTAATTTCATGTGTATTTTCCATATCTATTTTCAACAAATTTAAATTATTTTTGTGTATTTTTGTATATATTTTTATACTAATTTTTGTTATTTTATTTGTATTTTGTATATATATTTTCCTACAAATATACATTCTTTTATTGGAATTTTGTTTATTTCTTTTGATACGAGTTTACATTATTTTATGTGTATTTTGTATACATTTTTTTATACTTATTTACTTCATTTTATGTGTATTTTGTATATATATTTTTATAGAAATCTACGTTATTTTGTGTATTCGTATATATATTTTGAAACAAATTTACATTGTTTTATATGTATATTGCATACCTATTTCAATACCAATTTACCTTAATGAATGTGCATTTTGTATATTTATTTTAATACAAATTTAAATATTTTATATATATATATATATATATATATATATATATATATATATATATATATATATATATATATATATATATATATATATATATATATATATATATATATATATATATATATATATATATATATATATATATATATATATATTTAAAAAAAACGTTATTTTATGGGTATTTTGCATCTTTATTTTCATTTAAATTTACATTATTTTATTAATATTCTGTGTATTTATTTTGATACCATTTTACACTATTCTACTTGTGTTTTGTATATATTTTTTTCATACATATTTGCATTATTTAATGTGTATTTTGTATATATATTTTATACAAATTCACGTTATTTAAAGTGTATTTTTTTATATATTTTTATTCAAATTTTCATTATTTTATGTGTATTTTGTATATGAATTTCAATACAAATTTACCTAATTTTATGTATATTTTGTATGTTTATTTTCATACAAATTAAAATTATTTTTGTGTATTTTTGTATGTATTTTTTATATATATTTTTATAGAAATTTACGTTGTTTTATGTGTATTCGTATATATATTTTGAAATAAATTTACATTGTTTTATGTGTGTTTTGCATATCTATTTCAATACAAATATACCATATTGTACGTGCATTTTGTATATTTATTTTAATACAAATTTAATTTTTTGATGTGTGTTTTTTATACATATTTTTATAAAAATATGCTTTTTTATGGGTATTTTGCATCTTTATTTTCATACAAATTTACATTATTTTATTGATATTCTGTGTATTTATTTTGATACGATTTTACATTATTCTATGTGTATTTTTTATGTATTTTATATATACAAATATACATAAAATTAAATGAATTTGTATAAATATATATATTCAAAATATCATAAAATAATGTGTATAAAATATGTATAAAATATATATAAAAATAAATATAAATAATGTAAATGTGTATAAATATATATATATATCGCAAATTTCAATAAAAATATATATAAAATAATATATTTTTATACATATATAAAATGTTTTATACAATTTTAGGTTATTTTATATGTATTTTCTATATCTATTTTCATACAAATACACATTCTTTTATTGATAGTTTGTTTATTTATTTTGACGCGTATTTACATTATTTAATGTGTATTTTGTATATATCTTTTAATACGTATTTACATCATTTCATGTGTATTTTGTATATATATTTCTATAGAAATCTACGTTATTTTGAAACAAATTTACACTTTTATGTGTATGTTGCATATTTTTTCAATACAAATTTACCTTATTGTATATGCATTTTGTATATTAATTTTAATACAAATTTTATTATTCTATGTGTATTATTGTATATGTATTTTTATAAAAAATATTCTTTATTTCATGGGTATTTTGCATCTTTATTTTCATAAAAATTTACATTATTTTATTGATAGTCTGCTCATTCATATCGATACGATTTGTTATTATTCTATGTGTATTTTGTAAATTATTTTCATACAAATTTACGTTATTTTATGTGCATTTGTTTATATATTTTGACACAAATTTACAATATTTTATGGGTATTTTGTATATGTATTTCAAAAGAAATTTACCTAGTTTTATGCATATTTTGTATATCTATTTTAATACAAACTCAAATTATTTCTATGTATTTTTGTTTATATTTTAATACAAATTTTAGTTATGTTAAGTGTATTTTGTAAATCTATTTTCATTCAAATATATATCATTTTATTGGTGTTTTGTTGATTTATATTGATACGAATTTACATTATTTTATATATACTTTGTATATATATTTTTATACTCATTTACATTATTTAATATTTATTTTGAATATATATTTTTATAGAAATTCATGGTATTTTATGTGTATTTGTATATATATTTTCATATAAATTTACATTATTTTATGTGTATTTTGTACATATATATCATTACAAATTTACCTTATTTTATGTTTATTTTGTATGTGTATTTTGTATATTTATATTTATACAAATACACATTCTTTTATTGGTATTTTGTTAATTTATTTTGATTCGAGTTTACATTATTTTATGTGTATTTTGTATACATTTTTTTTATATGTATTTACTTAATTTTATGTGTATTTTGTATATATATTTTTATAGAAATCTACGTTATTTTATGTGTATTCGTATATATATTTTGAAATAAATTTACATTGTTTTATATGTATTTTTGCATATCTCTTTCAATACAAGTTTACCTTATTGTATGTGCATTTTGTATATTTATTTCAATACAAATTTAAATATTTTATGTGTATCGTGGTATATATATTTTTATAAGAAATGCGCTATTTGATGGGAATTTTGCATCTTTATTTTCATACAAATTTACATTATTTTATTAATATTCGGTGTATTTATTTTGATACGATTTTACATTATTCTATTTGTTTTTTGTATATATTTTTTTTATACATATTTACATTATTTAATGTGTATCTTGCATATATATTTCATACAAATTTATTATCTATTATTTATTTTCATACAAATACACATTCTTTTCATGATATTTTGTTTATTTATTTTGACACGAATTTACATTACTTAATATGTATTTTGTATATATATTTTTATACGTATTTACATAATTTCATGTGTATTTTGTATATATATTTCTATAGAAATCAACGTTATTTTATGTGTATTCGTATATATATTTTGAAACAAATTTACATTGTTTTATACGTATTTTTGAATATCTCTTTCAATACAAATTTACCTTACTGTATATGCATTTTGTATATTTATTTCAATACAAATTTAAATATTTTATGTGTATTTAGTATATATATATTTTTTTAAAAATGCGGTATTTTATGGGAATTTTGGATCTTTCTTTTCATACAAATTTACATTTTATTATTGATATTCTGTGTATTTATTTTGATACGATTTTACATTATTCTATTTCTTTTTTGTATATATTTTTTATACACATTTACATTATTTAATGTGTATCTTGCATATATATTTTATACAAATTTACGTTATTTTAAGTGTATTTGTTTATATATTTTCATTCAAATTTACATTATTTTATGTGTATTTTGTATATGTATTTCAATACAAATTTACCTAATTTAATGTGTATTTTCTATATTTCTTTTCATACAATTTTTAATTATTTTTGAGTATTTTTGTATATAGTTTTATACAAGTTTAGGTCATTTTATGTACGCATTTACATTATTTAATGTGTGTTTTGTATATATATTTTTATCCAAATTTACTTTATTTTATGTGCATTTTTGTACATATATTTTTTTAGAAATTTGCGTTATTTTATGTGTATTTGTGTATGTTTTCTCATACAAATTCACATTATTTTATTGCTATTTTGTTTATTTATTTTGATACAAATGAAAATAGATATACAAAATATACATAAAATAAACTAAATTTGTATTGAAATATATATACAAAATACATAAAATAATGTAAATTTGTATCAAAATATTTTAACAGATGCGCATAAAATAACGTAAGTTTGTTTTTAAATATACAAAATACACATTAAATAATGTAAATATGTATAAAAAAATATATACAAAACACAAATAAAATAATGTAAAATCGTATCAAAATAAATACACAGAATATTAATAAAACAATGTAAATTTGTATGCAAATAAAGATGCAAAATACCCATTAAATTACGCATTTTTTAAAAAAATATATACACCAAAATACAAATAAAATATTTAAATTTGAATTACAATAAATATACAAAATGCACATACAATAAGGTAAATTTGTATTGAAATAAATATGCAAAATACATATAAAACAATGTAAGTTTCTTTCAAAATATATATAAGAATACACATAAAATAACGTAGATTTCTATAAGAATATATATACAAAATACACATAAAATTAAGTAAATACGTATAAGAAAATTTATACAAAATACACATAAAATAATGTAAATTCGTATCAAAATAAATAAACAAAATACCAATAAAAGAATGTGTATTTGTATAAATATAAATATACAAAATACACATAAAATAACGTAAATTTGTATAAAACTATATACAAAAATACACAGATATAATTAAATTCGTATAAAAATATTTATACAAAATACAGATAAAATAAGCTAAATTTTAATTGAAATGTATATTCAAAATACATAAAATAATGTAAAATTGTATCAAAATATTTATAAAAATACATATAATAACGTAAATTTGTTTAAAAATATATAAACAAAATACACATTAAGTTATGTAAATACGTATAAAAAATATGTACAAAATACACATATAATCATGTAACTCGTATCAAACTAAATAAACAAAATAGCAATAAAATAATGTAAATTTGTATGAGAAAAAATATACAAATACATATAAAATAGCGCAATTTTTTTAAAAAATATATGTACAAAAAAGCACGTAAAATAAAGTAAATTTGCATAAAAATATATATACAAAACAGACATTAAATAATGTAAATGCGTACATAAAATAACCTAAATTTGTATAAAACTATATACAAAAATACACAAAAATAATTTAAAATTGTATGAAAAGAAATATACAAAATACACATATAATTAGGGAAATTTGTATTGAAATACATATACAAAATACACATGAAATAATGTAAATTTGAATTAAAATAAATAAACATATACACATAAAATAACGTAAATTTGTATCAAATATATATTCAAAATACACATTAAATAATGTAAATATGTATAAAAAAAAATATATACAAAGCACAAATAGAATAATGTAAAATCGTATCAAAATATATACTCAGAATATTAATAAAATAGTGTAAATTTGTATGAAAATTAAGATGCAAAATAACTATACAATAACGCATTTTTTATAAAATTATAGATACCAAAATACACATAAAATATTTGAATTTGTATTAAAATAAATATATAAAATGCACAAACAATAAAGTAAATTTTTATTGAAATACATATGCAAAATACATATAAAATAGTGTAAATTTGTTTCAAAATATATATACGAATACACGTAAAATAACGTATAAAAAAATGTATACAAAATACACACAAAATAATGTTAATTCGAATAAATATAAATAAACAAAATACCAATAAAAGAATGTGTATTTGTATAAATATAAATATACAAAATGCACATAAAATAAGGTAAATTTATATAAAACAATATACAAAGATACACAGAAGTAATTAAATTTGTATGAAAATAGATATACAAAATACACACAAAATAAGCTTAATTTGAATTGAATATATGTACAAAATACATAAAATAAAGTAAATTTGTATCAAAATATTTTTACAAATGCACATATAATTACGTAAATTTTATATAAAAATATATAAACAAAATACACATTAAATAATGTAATTACGTATAAAAAAATATGTACAAAATACACATATAATCATGTAATCCGTATCAAAATAAATAAACAAAATAAAAATAAAATAATGTAAATTTTTATGAGAAAACATATACAAAATACACATAAAATAAATAAATTTCTATAAAAATATATGTACAAAAATGCACATAAAATAAATTTGCATTAAAAAATATATACAAAACACATATTACATAATGTAAATGAGTATAAACATATGTATACAAAATACCTATGAAAAAATCTAAATTCGTATCGAGTTAAAGAAAATACCAATAAAATAATGTAATTTTGGATGAAAATATATATAGAAAATGCACAAAAAATTACGTAAATACAAATACAAATATACACATTAAATAATTTAAAATTGAATGAAATAAATATACAAAATAATCATAAAATAAGGTAAATTTGTAATGAAAAATATGTAAAAATACACATAAAATAATATAAATTTATATGAAAATATATATACAAATACACATAAAATAACATGAATTTGTATAAAATTTGTATCAAAATAAATACGAATACACACAATAAAATAATGTAAATTTTTATTAAAATATATATATATATATATATATATATATATATATATATATATATATATATATATATATATATATATATATATATATATATATATATATATATATATATATATATATATATATATATATATATATATATACAAAATACGCATAAAATAATGTAAACTCGTATCAAAATAAATAAACAAAATTATAATAAAAGAATGTATATTTGTAGGAAAATATAATATGTACAAAATACAAATAAAATAACTAAAATTTGTATAAAAATAAATACAAAAATACACAAAAATAATTTAAATAGATTAAAATAGATATGCAAAATACACATAAAGTTAGGCAAATTTCTATTGAAATACATATAGAAAATACACAACAAATAATGTAAATTTGTATGAAAATATATAAACAAATACACATAAAATAACGTAAATTTGGATAAAATATATATACAAAATATACATTAAATAATGTAAATATGTATAAAAATATATATACAAAACACACATAGAATAATGTTAAATCGAATCAAAATAGATAAACAGAATATCAAAAACATAATTTAAATTTTATGAATTAAAGATGCAAAATACCCATATAATAACGCATATATGCATAAAAAAACATATATACAAAAATACACATGAAATAATTAAATTTGTATTGAAATAAATATACAAAATGCATATACAATAAAGTAAATTTGTATTGAAATACATAAGCAAAATACACATCAATAATGTAAATTTGTATGAAAATATATGTACGAATACACATAAAATAGAGTAAATTTCTATGAAAATATACATACAAAATACATTTAAAATGATAGTATAAAAATATATATACCAAATACACCTAAAATAATGTAAATTTGTATCAAAATAAACAAACAAAATTCCGATAAAATAACGTATATTTGTGGGGAAAAAAATATACAAAATACACATAAAATAACGAGAATTTGTATAAAAATATATACAAAAAAAAAAAATTGTTTCAATTTTTATCAAAATTGATATACAAAATATACATATAATAAGTTAAGTTTGTTTTTAAATACATGTACAAAATAGACATAAAATAATGAAAATTTATATGAAATGAAAACAAATACCTTTAAAATAACGTACATTTGTATTAAATATATATACAAAATACACATAGAATAATGTAAAATAGTATCAAAATAAATACACAAAATATCAATAAAATAATGTAAATTTGTATGAAAATAAAGATGCAAAATACCCATAAAATAAAGCATATTTTTATAAAAATACATATACATAAATACACATTCAATAATTAAATTTGTAGTAAAATTAATATACAAAATGCACATACAATAATGTAATTTTTTATTAAAAAAATATGCAAAATACACATAAAACAATGTAAATTTGTTTCAAAATATATATACGAATACACATAAAATAACGCAGATTTCTATAGAAATATATATACAAAATACACTTGAGATGCCGTAAATACGTATAAAAATATATATACAAAATAGACATTAAATAATGTAAACTCGTGTCAAAATAAATAAATAAAATATCAATAAAAGAATGTGTATTTGTATGAAAATAGATATACAAAATACACATGAAATAACGTAAATTTGTATAAAACTATATACAAAAATACACAAAAATAATTTAAATTTGTTTGCAAATAAATATACAAAATACACATAAAATTAGGTAAATTTGTATTGAAATACATTTACAAAATACACATCAAATAATGTAAATTTGAATGAAAATACATAAACAAATACACTTAAAATAACGTAAATTTGTATAAAATATATATAGAAAATACACATTAAGTAATGTAAATATGTATAAAAAAATATATACAAAACCCAAATAGAATAATGTAAAATCGTATCAAAATAAATACACAGAATATTAATAAAATAAAGTAAATTTGTATGAAAATAAAGGAGCAAAATACCCATAAAATAACGCATTTTTTTATAAAAATATATATACCAAAATACATATAATTTTTTTTAATTTGTATTAAAATAAATATTCAAAATATACGAATACACATAAAATAACGTAGATTTCTATAAAAATATATTTACAAAATACACATAAAATGAGGTAAATATGTATAAAAAAATGTATACAAAATACACATAAAATAACGTAAATTTATATAAAACTATATATATATATATATATATATATATATATATATATATATATATATATATATATACATATATATATATATATATATATTTATATATATATATATATATATATATATATATATATATATATATATATATATATATATATATATATATATATATATATATATATATATATATATATATATACAAAATACATCAAATAATGTAAATTTGTATCAAAATATTTATACAAATACACATATAATAACGTAAATTTGTATAAAAACACATAAGCAAAATACACATTAAATAATGTAAATACGCTTTAAAAAAATATGTACAAAATACACATATAATCATGTAATTCGTATCAAAATAAATAAACAAAATACCAATAATATAATGTAAATTTGTATGAGAAAACATATATAAAATACACATACAAAATGAACAAACAATATGGTAAATTTGTATTGAAGTAGATATGCAAAACACACATAAAACAAGGTAAATTTATTTCAAAATATATATACGAATACACATAAAAAACGTAATTTTCTATAAAAATACATATAAAAAATATATAAAAAATACACAAAAATAATTTAAATTTGTATGAAAATAGATATACAAAATACACATAAAATTAAGTAAATTTGTGTTGAAATACATATACAAAATACACATAAAATAATGTAAATTTGAATGAAAATATATAAACAAATACACTTTAAATAACGTAAATTTGTATAAACTATATCTACAAAATACACATTAAATAATGCAAAGATGAATGAAAAAAAATATATACAAAACACAAATAGAATATGGTAAAATCGTATCAAAATAAATACACAGAATATTAATAAAATAATGTAAAATTGTATAAAAACATAGATGCAAAATACCCATAAAATAATGCATTTTTTAGAATATATATATATATATATATATATATATATATATATATATATATATATATATATATATATATATATATATATATATATATATATATATATATATATATATATATATATATATATATATATATATATACATATATATATATATATATATATATATATATATATTGCATATCTATTTCAATACAAATTTATCTTATTGTATGTGCATTTTGCATATGTATTTTAATACAAATTTAATTATTTTATGTGTATTTTTGTATATATATTTTTATACAAATATGCGTTATTTTATGGGTATTTTGCATCTTTATTTTCATAGAAATTTATATTATTTTATTGATATTCTGTTCATTTATTTTGATACGATTTTACATTATTCTATGCGTATTTTGTATATATATTTTTATACACTTTTCCATTATTTAATGTGTATTTTGTATATATATTTTATACAAATTTACGATATTTTATGTGTATTTGTTTTCATTTCATACAAATTTACATTATTTTATGTGTATTTTGTACATGTATTTAAATACAAATTTAACTAATAATATGTGTATTTTGTATATCTATTTTCATACAAATTGAAATTATTTTTGTGTTTTTTTGTATATATTTTTATACAAATTTTCGCTATTGTATGTGTATTTTGTATATTTATTTTACAACAAATATACGTTCTTTTATCGGAATTTTCGTAATTTATTTTTATACGAATTTACATTATTTTAGGGGTATTTGGTATATATATATTTTTTTTCTTATTTACATCATTATATATGTATTTTGTATGCATATTTTCATAGAAATTTACTCTCTTTTATGTGTATTCGTATATATATCTTTTGATACAAATTTACATTATTTATGTGTATTTTGCATATCCATTTTAATATAGATTTACTTTATTGGATGTGCATTTTTTATATTTATTTAAATACCAATTTAATTATTTTATGTGTATTTTTGTATATTTATTTTTATTAAAGTTACATTATTTTATTGATATTCTGTTTATTTATTTTAATACGAGTTAATATTATTCTATGTGTATTTTGTATATATATTTTTTATGCATATATACATTATTTAATGTTTATATTGTATATATATTTTATCCAAATTTACGTTATTTTATGTGTATTTCTTTATATATTTTCATACAAATTTACATTATTTTATGGGTATTTTGTATATGTATTTCAATACAAATTTGCCTAATTTTATGTGTATTTTGCATATCTATTTTCAAACTAATTTAACTTATTTTTGTGTATTTTTGTATATATTTTTATACAAACTTTAGTTATTTTATTTGTATTTTGTATATATATTTTCCTACAAATATACATTCTTTTATTGGAGTTTTGTCTATTTATTTTTAACGAATTTACATTATTTTATGTGTGTTTTGTATATATACTTTTCTACGTATTTAAATTATTTTATGTGTATTTTGTATATACATTTTCCTAAAAATTTACGTTATTTTCTTGTGTGTATTCGTATATATTTTGATACAAATTTTATACAAATTCTTGTTATTTTATGTGTATTTGTATAAATATTTTCATACAAATTTAGATGTGTATTTTGTATATATATTTTTATAGAAATCTACGTTATTTTGTGTATTCGTATATATATTTTTTAACAAATTTAAATAGTTTTATATGTATTTTGCATATCTATTTCAATACAAATTTACCTTAATGAATGTGCATTTTGTATATTTATTTTAATACAAATTTAAATATTTTATGTGTATTTTGGTATATATATATATATATATATATATATATATATATATATATATATATATATATATATATATATATATATATATATATATATATATATATAGATAGATATATTTTTTTTTTTAAATGCCTTATTTTATGGGTATTTTGCGTCTTTATTTTCATACAATTATACATTATTTTATTAATATTCTGTGTATTTATTTTGATACGATTTTACCCTATTCTATTTGTGTTTTGTTTATACTTTTTTCATTCATATATGCATTATTTAATGGGTATTTTGTATATGTATTTTATACAAATTTACGTTATTTAAAGTGTATTTGTTATATATTTTCATTCAAATTTACTTTATTTTATGTGTATTTTGTATATGTATTTTAATACAAATTTACCTAATTTTATGTGTATTTTGTATATTTATTTTCATACAAATTTAATATATTTTTGTGTATTTTTGTATGTATTTTTCATATATATTTATATAGAAAAATACGTTTTTTATGTGTATTCGTATATATATTTAGAAATAAGTTTACGTTGTTTTATGTGTGTTTTGCATATCTATTTCAATACAAGTTTACCATATTGTTTGTTCATTTTGTATATTAATTTTGAAACAAATTTAATTATTCTTTGTGTATTTTTGTATATGTATTTTTATAAAAATATGCTTTATTTTATGGGTATTTTGCATCTTTATTTTCATACAAATTTTCATTATTTTATTGACATTCTGTGTATTTATTTTGATACAATTTTACATTATTCTATGTGTATTTTGTATATATGCTTTATAAAAATGTAGGCAAATTTGAGTTGAAATATATATACAAAATACATAAAATAATGTAAATTTGTTTCAAAATATTTATACAAATACACATATAATAACGTAATTTTTAAAAAAAATAAATAAACATTAAAAAATGTAAATACGTATAAAAAATATGTACAAAATACACATATAATCATGTAATTCGTATCAAAATAAATAAACAAAATACCAATAAAATAATGTAAATTTGTGTGAGAAAACATATACAAAATACACATAAAATAACGCAAATTTCTATAAAAATATATGTACAAAAATGCACATAAAATAAAGTAAATTTGCATAAAAATATATTTACAAAACACACATTAGATAATGTAAATGAGTAAAAAAAATATGTATTCAAAATACCTATGAAATAATCTAAATTCGTATCGAATTAAATTAAGAAAATACTAATAAAATAATGTAATTTTGAATGAAAATATTTATAGAAAATACACATAAAATAACCTAAATACAAATACAAATATACACATAAAGTAATATAAAATTGAATGAAATAAATATAAAAAATAAACAACATCGTATCAAAAATAAATACACAGAATATTAATAAAATAATGTAAATTTGTATGAAAATAAAGATGCCAAATAGCTATAAAATAACGCATTTTTTATAAAAATATATATACCAAAATACACATAAAATATTAAAATTTGTATCAAAATAAATATAAGAAATGCACATACAATAAGGTAAATTTGTATTGAAATAGATATGCAAAATACATATAAAACAATGTAAATTTGTTTCAAAATATATATACGAATACACATAAAATAACGTAGATTTCTATAAAAATACATATACAAAATACACATAAAATTAAGTAAATACGTATAAAAAAATGTATACAAAATACACATAAAATAATGTAAATTCGTATAAATGTAAATAAACAATATACCAATAAAAGAATGCGTATTTGTATAAATATAAATATACAAAATGCACATAAAATAACGTAAATTTATATAAAACTATAAACATAAAATAACGCAAATTTCTATAAAAATATATGTACAAAAATGAACATTAAATAAATTTGCATAAAAATATATATACAAAACACACATTAGATAATGTAAATGAGTATAAAAATATGTATACAAAATACCTATGAAATAATCTAAATTGGAATCGAATTAAATTAAGAAATACCAATAAAATAATGTAATTTTGGATGAAAATATATATACAAAATACACATAAAATAACCTAAATACAAATACAAATATACACATAAAATAATTTAAAATTGAATGAAATAAGTATACAAAATAAACATAAAATAAGGTAAATTTGTAATGAAATATATGAAAAAATACACATAAAATAATATAAATTTGTATGAAAATATATATACAAATACACATTAAATAACATGAATTTGTATAAAATTTGTATCAAAATATATACTTATGCACACAATAAAATAACGAAATTTTTTTATGAAAATGTATATACAAAATACACATAAAATAAGTTAAATACGAAGAAAAATATATATACAAAAAACACATAAAATAATAAAAATATGTATGAAAATATATAAACAAATACACATAAAATAATGTAAATTTGGATAAAATATATATACAAAATGAACATTAAATAATGTAAATATGTATAAAAAAAAATATACAAAAAACACATAGAATAATGTTAAATCGTATCAAAATAAATAAAGAGAATATCATTAAATAATGTAAATTTGTATGAAAATAAAGATGCAAAATATCCATATAATAACGCATATTTGCATAAAAATATATATACAAAAATACATATAAAATAATTAAATTTGTATTAAAATAAATATACAAAATGCACGTACAATAAAGTAAATTTGAATTGAAATAGATATGCAAAATACACATTAATTATGTAAATTTGTATCAAAATATATATACGAATTCTCATCAAATAGAGTAAATTTCTATGAAAATATACATACAAAATAGATATACAAAATACACATATAACTAGTTAAATTTGTATTTAAATACATGTACAAAAAACACATAAAATAATGTAGATTTGTATGAAATGAAAACAAATACATTTTATATAAAATATATATACAAAATACACATAGAATAATGTAAAATCATATCAAAATAAATACACAGAATATCAATAAAATAATGTAAATTTGTATGAACATAAAGATGCAAAATAACCATAAAATAAAGCATATTTTTTTAAAAATACATATACAAAAATACACATAGATTAATCAAATTTGTATTAAAATTAATATACGAAATGCACATACAATAAGGTAAATTTGTATTGAAAAAATATGCAAAATACACATAAAACAATGTAAATTTGTTTCAAAATATATATACGAATACACATAAAATAACGCAGATTTCTATAGAAATATATTTACAAAATACACTTGAAATAATGTAAATACGTATAAAAATATATGTACAAAATACACATTAAATAATGTTAATTCGTGTCTAAATAAATAAACAAAATATCATAAAAAGAATGTGTATTTGTATGAAAATAAATATACAAAATACACATAAAATAACCTAAGTTTGTATAAAACTATAAACAAAAATACACAAAAATAATTTAAACTTGTATGAAAATAAATATACAAAAAACATATAAAATTAGGTAAATTTGTTTTGAAATACATATACAAAATACACATAAAATAATGTAAATTTGAATGAAAATATATAAACATATAGACTTAAAATAACATAAATTTGTATCAAATATATATACAAAAAACACATTAAAAAATGTAAATATGTATAAAAAAAATGTATACAAAACACAAATAAAATAATGTAAAATCGTATCAAAATAAATATAGAAAATATTAATAAAATAATGTAAATTTGTATAAAAATTAAGATGCAAAATACCCATAAAATAACGCCTTTTTTAATAAAAATATATATACGAAAAAACATAAAATATTTGATTTTGTATTAAAATAAATAAATATACAAAATACACATAAAATAAGCTAAATTTGAATTGAAATATATATACAAAATTCATAAAATAATGTAAATTTGTATCAAAATACTTATACAAATACACATATAATAACGTAAATTTGTATAAAAATATATAAACAAAATACACATTAAATAATGTAAATACGTATAAAAAAATGTACAAAATACACAAATAATCATGTAATTCGTATCAAAATAAATAGACAAAATACCAATAAAATAATGTAAATTTCTATGAGAAAACATATACAAAACACACATAAATAACGCATATATCAATAAAAATATATATAATATAATATATTTTTATACATATTTACATTATTTTGTATATATATTTTATCCAAATTTACTTTACTTTATTTATATTTGTTTATATAGTTTCATACAAATTTACATTATTTTATGTGAGTTTTGTATATGTATTTCAATGCAAATTTGCCTAACTTTATGTGTATTTTGCATATCTATTTTCAAACAAATTTAAATTATTTTTGTGTATTTTTGTATATATTTTTATAAAATTTTTAGTTATATTATTTGTTTTTTGTATATATATTTTCCTACAAATATACATTCTTTTATTGGAATTCTGTGTATTTAATTTTTTACGAATTTACATTATTTTATGTGTATTTTGTATATATATTTTTCTACGTACTTAAATTATTTTATGTGTATTTTATATATACATTTTCATAAAAATTTACGTTATTTTATTGTGTGTATTCGTATATATTTTGAAACAAATTTAATACAAATTCATGTTATTTTATGTGTATTTGTATATATATTTTCATACAAATTTATATTATTTTATGTGTATTCTTACTTATATTTTATTACAAATTTACCTTATTTTATGTTTATTTTGTATATTTATTTCATTCAATTTTGAATTATTTAATGTGTATATTTGTATTTGTATTTAGGTTATTTTATGTGTGTTTTCTATATATATTTTCATCCAAAATTACATTATTTTATTGCTATTTTCTTAATTTAACTCGATACGAATTTAGATTATTTCATAGGTATTGTGTATACAAATTTTTATACTCATTTACATTATCTAATGTGTGTTTTGTATATATTTTTTTATGCAAACTAATTTTATGTGCATTTTTGTACATATATTTTTATAGAAACTTAAAACGTTATTTTATGTGTATTTTGTATATGTTTTCTCATAAAAATTTATATTATTTAATTAGTTTTTTGTTTATTTATTTTGATACGAATGACTTGATTATTTATGTATTTTGTAAATATTTTTTTATACGTATTTACATTACTTAATGTGTATTTTGTTTATATATTTTTTTACAAATTTACGTTATTATATGTGTATTTGTTAAAAATATTTTGAAACGAATTTACTTTATTTTATGTATTTTGTATATATATTTCAATTCAAATTTAGCTTTTTTTGTGTGTATTTTGTATATCTATTTTCATACGAATTTAATCACTTCTGTGTATTTTTGTATATAGTTTTATACAAATTTACGTTATTTTATGTGCATTTTGTATATTTATATTTATACAAATACACACTCTCTTATTGGTATTTTGTTTATTTATATTTAGACGAATTTACATTATTTTATGTGTATTTTGTATACATTTTTGATTCGTTTTTACTTAATTTTATTTGTATTTTGTATATATATATTTATAGAAATCTACGTTATTTTATGTGTATTCGTATATATATTTTGAAACAAATTTACATTGTTTTATATGTATTTTGCATATCTATCTCAATACAAATTTACCTTATTGTATGTGCATTTTGTATATTTATTTTAATAAAAATTCAAATATTTTATGTGTATTTTGGTATATATAATTTTATAAAAAATGGTTATTTTATAGGTATTTTGCATCTTAGTTCTCATACAAATGTACATTATTTTATTAATATTCTGTGTATGTATTTTGATACGATTTTATATTATAATATTTGTGTTTTGTTTATATTTTTTTATACATATTTTCATTATTTAATGTGTATTTTTTATATATATTTTATACAAATTAACGTTATTTTAAGTGTATTTGTTTATATAATTTCATTCAAATTTACATTATTTTAAGTGTATTTTGTGTATGTATTTCAATACAAAATTACATAATTTTATGTGTATTTTGTATATTTATTTTCATACAAATTTAAATTATTTTTGTGTTTTTTTGTATAAACATATAGAGAAAATTTCTATGAAAATATATATTCAAAATACATATAAAATTATGTAAATAAGTATAAAAATATATATATCAAATACACCAAAAAAAATGAAAATTCGTATCAAAATAAATAAACAAAATTCCGATAAAAGAACGTATATTTGTAGGAAAACAAATATACAAAATACACATAAAATTACGAAAATTTGAATAAAAATAAATACAAAAAAACAAAAAAGTAGATTTCAATTTGTATGAAAATAGATATACAAAATACACATATAATTAGTTAAATTTGTATTTAAATACATGTACAAATTACACAAAAAATAATGTAAATTTGAATGAAATGAAAACAAATTCACATAAAATAACGTACATTTGTATAAAATAGATATACAAAATATACATAGAATAATGTAAAATCGTATCAAAATAAATACACAGAATATCAATAAAATAATGTAATTTTGTATGAAAATAAAGATGCAAAATACCCATAAAATAAAGAATATTTTTTTTAAAAATACATATACAAAAATACACATAGAATAATTAAATTTGTATTAAAATTAATATACAAAATGCACGTACAATAAGGTAAATTTGTATTGAAAAAATATACAAAATGCATATAAATGTGTAAATTTGTTTGAAAATCTATATACGAATACACATAAAATAACGTAGATTTCTATAGAAATATATATACAAAATACACATGAAATGACGTAAATACGTATAAAAATATATATATATACAAAATACACATTAAATAATTTAAATTCTCGTCAAAATAAATTAACAAAATATCAATAAAAGAATGTGTATTTGTATGAAAATAGATATACAAAATACTCATAAAATAAAATAAGTTTGTATAAAACTAAATACGAAAATACACAAAAATAATTTAAATTTGCATGAAAATAAATATACAAAATACACATAAAATTAGGTAAATTTGTATTGAAATGCATATACAAAATACACATAAAATAATGGAAATTTGAATGAAAATATATAAACTTAAACACTTAAAATAACGTAAATCTGTATCAAATATATATACAAAATACACATTAAATAATGTAAATATGTATAAAAAAATATATACAAAACACAAATAAAATAATGTAAAATCGTATCAAAAATAAATACACAGAATATTAATAAAATAAAGTAAATTTGTATGAAAATAAAGATGCAAAATAGCCATAAAATAACGCATTTTTTATAAAAATATATGTACCAAAATACACATCAAATATTAAAATTTGTATTAAAAAAAAAAAATGCACATACTATAAGGTAAATTTGTATTGAAATAGATATGCAAAATACTTATAAAACAATGTAAATTTGTTTCAAAATATATATACGAATACACATAAAATAACGTAGATTTCTATAAAAATATATACAAAATACACATAAAATGAAGTAAATACTTATAAAAAAAATGAATACAAAATACACAAAAAAGTCGTATCAAAATAAATAAACAAAATACCAGTAAAAGAATGTGTATTTGTATAAATATAAATATAGAAAATACACATAAAATATCGTAAATTTGTATAAAACTATATACAAAAATACACAGAAATAATTAAATTTGTATGAAAATATATATACAAAATACAGCTAAAATAAGCTAAATTTGAATTGAAATGTACATACAAAATACATAAAATAATGTAAGTCTGTATCAAATTATTTATACAAATACATATAATAACGTAGATTTGTTTAAAATATATAAACAAAATACACATTAAGTAATGTAAATACGTATAAAAAAAAGTACAAAATGCACATATAATCATGTAATTCGTATCAAAATAAATAAACAAAATAGCAATAAAATAATGTAAATTTGTATGAGAAAACATATACAAATAACGCAAATTTCTATAAAAATATATGTACAAAAATGCACATAAAATAAAGAAAATTTGCATAAAAATATATATACAAAACACACACTAAATAATGTAAATGCGTACATAAAATAACCTAAATTTGTATAAAACTATATACAAAAACACACAAAAATAATTAAAATTTGTTTGAAAAGAAATATACAAAATACACATAAAATTAGGTAAATTTGTATTGAAATACATATACAAAATACACATCAAATAATGTAAATTTGAATGAAAATATATAAACAAATACACTTAAAATAACGTAACTATTTGGGTATTGTATATATATTTTTTATACATATTTACATTACTTAATGTATATTTTGTATATATATTTTATACAAATATACGTTATTTTAAGTGTATTTGTTCATGTATTTTCATTCAAATTTACATTATTTTATGTGTATTTTGTAAATGTATTTCAATACAAATTTACCTAATTTTATGTGTATTTTGTATACTTATTTTTAAACAAATTTAAATTATTTTTGTTTATTTTTGTATATAGTTTTATACAAATGTACGTTATTTTACGTGTATTTTGTATATCTATTTTCAAACAAATACACATTCTTTTATTGATATTTTGTTAATTTATTTTGACACGAATTTACATTATTTAATGTCTATTTTGTATATATATTTTTATACGTATTTACAGCATCTCAAGTGTATTTTGTATATATATTTCTATAGAAATCTGCGTTATTTTATGTGTATTCGTATATATATTTTGAAACAAATTTACATTGTTTTATGTGTATTTTGCATTTTTTTTTTTAATAAAAATTTACCTTATTGTATAAGCATTTTGTATATTAATTTTACTACAAATTTAATTATTGAATGTGTATTTATGTATATGTATTTTTATAAAAATATGCTTTATTTTATTGGTATTTTGCATCTTTATTTTCATACAAATTTACATTATTTTATTGATATTTTGTGTATTTATTTTGATACGATTTTACATTATTTTCTATGTGTATTTTGTATATATATTTAATACAAATGTACGTTATTTTATGTGTATTTGTTTTCATTTCATACAAATTTTCATTATTTGTAATACAAATTTAAATATTTTATGTGTGTCTTGGTATAAATATTTTTATAAAAAATGCGTTATTTTATGGGTATTTTGCATCTTAATTTTCATACAAATTTACATTATTTTATTAATATTCTGTGTATTTATTTTGATACGATTTTATATTATTCTATTTGTGTTTTGTATATATTTTTTTATACATATTTACATTATTTAATGTGTATTTTTTATATATATTTTATACAAATTTACGTTATTTTAATTGTATTTGTTTATATATTTTCATTCAAATTTACATTATTTTATGTTTATTTTGTAAATGTATTTCAATACAAATTTACCTAATTTGATGTGTATTTTGTATATTTATTTTCATACAAATAAAAATTATTTTTGTGTATTTTTCTATATAGTTTTATTCAAATCTAGGTGATTTTATATGTATATTGTATATCTATTTTCATACAAATACACATTCTTTTATTGATATTTTGTTTATTTATTTTGACGCGAATTTACATTATTTAATGTCTATTTTATATATATATTTTTATACTTGCTTACATCATTTAATGTGTATTTTGTATATATATTTCTATAGAAATGTACGTTGATTTATGAGTATTCGTATATAGATTTTGAGATAAATTTACACTGTTTTATGTGTATTTTGCATATTTTTTCGATACAAATTTACCTTATTCTTTATGCATTCTGTATATTAATTTTAATACAAATTTAATTATGCTATGTGTATTTTTGTATATGTATTTTTATAAAAATATGCTTTATTTTATGGGTATTTTGCATTTTTATTTTCATTCAAATTTACATTATTTTATTTATATTGTTTATTTTTTTAAACAATTTTACATTATTCTCTGTGTATTGTGTATATCTATTTTTATACGTATTTACTTAATTCTATGTGTATTTTGTATATATATTTATATAGAAATCTACGTTATTTTATGTGTATTCGTATTTTGAAACAAATTTACATTGTTTTATATGTATTTTTGCATATCTCTTTCAATACAAGTTTACCTTATTGTATGTGCATTTTGTATATTTATTTCAATACAAATTTAAATGTTTTATGTGTATTTTGGTATATATATTTTTATAAGAAATGCGCTATTTGATGGGAATTTTGCATCTTTATTTTCATACAAATTTACATTATTTTATTAATATTCGGTGTATTTATTTTGATTCGATTTCACATTATTCCATATGTTTTTTGGATATATTTTTTTTATACATATTTACATTATTTAATGTGTATCTTGCATATATATTTC
Organism: Eriocheir sinensis; assembly: GCF_024679095.1. Taxonomy (NCBI): domain Eukaryota; kingdom Metazoa; phylum Arthropoda; class Malacostraca; order Decapoda; family Varunidae; genus Eriocheir; species Eriocheir sinensis. The sequence goes on from NW_026110673.1 coordinate 364,187, forward strand.
ATACAAATTTATTATCTATTATTTATTTTCATACAAATACACATTCTTTTCATGATATTTTGTTTATTTATTTTGACACGAATTTACCAAGATATGTATTTTGTATATATATTTTTATACGTATTTACATAATTTCATGTGTATTTTGTATATATTTCTATAGAAATCTACGTTATTTTGTGTATTCGTATATATATTTTGAAACAAATTTACTTTGTTTTATATGTATTTTTGAATATCTCTTTCAATACATATTTACCTTACTGTATATGCATTTTGTATATTTATCTCAATAAAAAATTTAATATTTTATGTGTATTTTGTTATATATATTTTTATAAAAAATGCGCTATTTTATGGGAATTTTGCATCTTTCTTTTCATACAAATTTACATTATTTTATTGATATTCTGTGTATTTATATTGATAGGATTTTACATTATTCTTTTTCTTTTTTGTATATATTGCATATATATTTTATACAAATTTGCGTTATTTTAAGTGTATTTGTTTATATATTTTCTTCAAATTTACATTATTTTATGTGTATTTTGTATATGTATTTCAATACAAATTTACCTAATTTTATGTGTATTTTGTATATTTCTTTTCATACAAATTATAAATATTTTTCTGTATTTTTGTATATAGTTTTATACAAATTTAGGTTTTATGTACGCATTTACATTATTTAATGTGTGTTTTGTATATATATTTTTATGCAAATTTACTTTATTTTATGTGCATTTTTATACATATATTTTTTTAGAAATTTCCGTTATTTAATGTGTATTTGTATATGTTTTCTCATACAAATTTACATTATTTTATTGCTATTTTGTTTATTTATTTTGATACGAATGAAAATAGATATACAAAATATTCATAAATTATACTAAATTTGTATTGAAATATATATACAAAATACATAGAATAATGTAAATTTTTATCAAAATACTTTAACAGATGCGTATATAATAACGTAAATTTGTTTTAAAATATACAAAATACACATTAAATAATGTAAATATGTATAAAAAAATATATACAAAAACAAATAGAATAATGAAAAATCGTATCAAAATAAATACACAGAATAGTAATACAACAACGTAAATTTGTATGAAAATGAAGATGCAAAATACCCATTAAATAACGCATTTTTTATAAAAATATATATTTCAAAAATACACATGAAAAAATGAATTTGTATTAAAATAAATATACAAAATACACATACAATAAAGTAAATCTGTATAGAAATAGATATGCAAAATACATATAAAACAATGTAAATTTGTTTCAAAATATATATACGAATACACATAAAATAACGTAGATTTGTATAAAAATATATATATAAAATACACATAAAATTAAGTAAATACGTATAAGAAAATGTATACAAAATACACATAAAATAATGTAAATTCGTATCAAAATAAATAAACAAAATACCAATAAAAGAATGTGTATTTGTATAAATATAAATATACCAAATACACATAAAATAACGTAAATTTGTATAAAACTATATACAAAAATACACAGAAGTAATTAAATTCGTATGAAAATAGATATACAAAATACAGATAAAATAAGCTAAATTTGAATTGAAATGTATATACAAAATACATAAAATAATGTAAATTTGTATCAAAATATTTATAAAAATACATATAATAACGTAAATTTGTTTAAAAATATATAAACAAAATACACATTAAGCAATGTAAATACGTATAAAAAATATGTACACAATACACATATAATCATGTAATTCGTATCAAACTAAATAAACAAAATATCAATAAAATAATGTAAATTTGAATGAGAAAATATATACAAATACATATAAAATAACGCTAATTTCTATAAAAATATATGTCCAAAAATGAACGTAAAATAAAGTAACTTTGGATAAAAATATATATACAAACCACACATTAAATAATGTAAATGCGTACGTAAAATAACCTAAATTTGTATAAAACTATATACAAAAATACACAAAAATAATTTAAATTTGTCTGAAAAGAAATATCCAAAATACACATAAAATTAGGTTAATTTGTATTGAAATACATATACAAAATACACATAAAATAATGTAAATTTGAAAGAAAATATATAAACAAATACACATATAATAACGTAAATTTGTATGAAATATATTTACAAAATACACATTAAATAATGTAAATATGTATAAAAAATATATACAAAACCCAAATAGAATAATGTTAAATCGTATCAAAATATATACACAGAATATTAATAAAATAATGTAAATTTGTATGAAAATTAAGATGCAAAATACCTATAAAATAACGCATTTTTTTATAAAATAACGTAGATTTCTATAAAAATACATATACAAAATACACATAAAATTAAGTAAATAAGTATAAAAAAATGTATACAAAATACACATAAAATAATGTAAATTCGTATAAATGTAAATAAACAATATACCAATAAAAGAATGTGTATTTGTATAAATATAAATATACAAAATGCACATAAAATAACGTAAATTTATATAAAACTATATACATAAAATAACGCAAATTTCTATAAAAATATATGTACAAAAATGATCATTAAATAAATTTGCATAAAAATATATATACAAAACACACATTAGATAATGTAAATGAGTATAAAAATATGTATACAAAATACCTATGAAATAATCTAAATTGGTATCGAATTAAATTAAGAAATACCAATAAAATAATGTAATTTTGGATGAAAATATATATACAAAATACACATAAAATAACCTAAATACAAATACAAATATACACATAAAATAATTTAAAATTGAATGAAATAAATATACAAAATAAACATAAAATAAGGTAAATTTGTAATGAAATATATGAAAAAATACACATAAAATAATATAAATTTGTATGAAAATATATATACAAATACACATTAAATAACATGAATTTGTATAAAATTTGTATCAAAATATATACTTATACACACAATAAAATAACGTAATTTTTTTATGAAAATGTATATACAAAATGCACATAAAATAATTTAAATACGTAGAAAAATATATATGCAAAAAACACATAAAATAATGTAAATATGTATGAAAATATATAAACAAATACACATAAAATAATGTAAATTTGGATAAAATATATACAAAATGAACATTAAATAATGTAAATATGTATAAAAAAAATATATACAAAAAACACATAGAATAATGTTAAATCGTATCAAAATAAATAAAGAGAATATCAATAAAATAATGTAAATTTGTATGAAAATAAAGATGCAAAATATCCATATAATAACGCATATTTGCATAAAAATATATATACAAAAATACATATAAAATAATTAAATTTGTATTAAAATAAATATACAAAATGCACGTACAATAAAGTAAATTTGTATTGAAATAGATATGCAAAATACACATTAATAATGTAAATTTGTATCAAAATATATATACGAATACTCATAAAATAGAGTAAATTTCTATGAAAATATACATACAAAATAGATATACAAAATACACATATAACTAGTTAAATTTGTGTTTAAATACATGTACAAAAAACACATAAAATAATGAAGATTTGTATGAAATGAAAACAAATACATTTTATATAAAATATATATACAAAATACACATAGAATAATGTAAAATCATATCAAAATAAATACACAGAATATCAATAAAATAATGTAAATTTGTATGAAAATAAAGATGCAAAACACCCATAAAATAAAGCATATTTTTCTAAAAATACATATACAAAAATACACATAGATTAATCAAATTTGTATTAAAATTAATATACAAATTGCACATACAATAAGGTAAATTTGTATTGGAAAAATATGCAAAATACACATAAAACAATGTAAATTTGTTTCAAAATATATATACGAATACACATAAAATAACGCAGATTTCAATAGAAATATATATACAAAATAAATATGAAATTATGTAAATATTGTAAATACGTATAAAGATATATATACAAAATACACATTAAATAATGTTAATTCGTGACAAAATAAATAAACAAAGTATCATGAAAAGAATGTGTATTTGTATGAAAATAGATATACAAAATACACATAAAATAACCTAAATTTGTATAAAACTCTAAACAAAAATACACAAAAATAGTTTAAACTCGTATGAAAATAAATATACAAAAAACATGTAAAATTAGGTAAATTTGTATTGAAATACATATACAAACTACACATAAAATAATGGAAATTTCCAAAAATCCAAAAATACGAATTTAGATTATTTCATAGGTATTTTGTATACACATTTTTATACTCATTTACATTATCTAATGTGTGTTTTGTATATATTTTTTTTTGCAAACTAATTTTATGTGCATTTTTGTACATAAATTTTTATTGAAACCTAAAACGTTATTTTATGTGTATTTTGTATATGTTTTCTCATACAAATTTACATTATTTAATTAGTTTTTTGTTTATTTATTTTGATACGAATCACTTGATTATTTGTGTATTTTGTAAATATTTTTTTATACGTATTTACATTACTTAATGTGTATTTTGTTTATATATTTTTTTACAAATTTACGTTATTATATGTGTATTTGTTAAAAATATTTTGAAACGAATTTACTTTATTTTATGTATTTTGTATATATATTTTAATTCAAATTTAGCTTATTTTGTGTGTATTTTGTATATCTATTTTCATACAAATTTAATTACTTCTGTGTATTTTTGTGTATAGTTTTATACAAATTTACGTTATTTTATGTGCATTTTGTATATTTATATTTATACAAATACACACTCTCTTATTGGTATTTTGTTTATTTATATCTATACGAATTTACATTATTTTATGTGTATTTTGTATACATTTTTGATTCGTATTTACTTAATTTTATTTGTATTTTGAATATATATTTATAGAAATCTACGTTATTTTATGTGTATTCGTATATATATTTTGAAACAAATTTACATTGTTTTATATGTATTTTGCATATCTATTTCAATTCAAATTTACCTTATTGTATGTGCATTTTGTATATTTATTTTAATACAAATTATAATATTTTATGTGTATTTTGGTATATATAATTTTATAAAAAAAAATGCGTTATTTTATAGGTATTTTGCATCTTAGTTTTCTTACAAATGTACATTATTTTATTAATATTCTGTGTATATATTTTGATACGATTTTATATTATACTATTTGTGTTTTGTATATATTTTTTTATACATATTTTCATTATTTAATGTGTATTTTTTATATATATTTTATACAAATTAACGTTATTTTAAGTGTATTTGTTTATATATTTTCATTCAAATTTACATTATTTTAAGTGTAATTTGTCTATGTATTTCAATACAAACTTACATAATTTTATGTGTATTTTGTATATTTATTTTCATACAAATTTAAACTATTTTTGTGTTTTTTTGTATAAACATATAGAGTAAATTTCTATGAAAATATATATTCAAAATACATATAAAATTATGTAAATAAGTATAGAAATTAAATATATCAAATACACCTAAAAAAATGAAAATTCGTATCAAAATAAATAAACAAAATTCCGATAAAAGAAGGTATATTTGTAGGAAAATAAATATACAAAATACACATAAAACTACGAAAATTTAAATAAAAATATATACAAAAAAACAAAAAAATAAATTTCAATTTGTATGAAAATAGATATACAAAATACACTTATAATTAGTTATATATGTATTTAAAAACATGTACAAAATACACATAAAATAATGTAAATTTGTATGAAATGAAAACAAATGCACATAAAATAACGTACATTTGTATAAAATAGATATACAAAATATACATAGAATAATGTAAAATCGTATCAAAATAAATACACAGAATATCAATAAAATAAAGTAATTTTGTATGAAAATAAAGATGCAAAATACCCAAAAAATAAAACATATTTTTTTAAAAATACATATACAAAAATACACATAGAATAATTAAGTTTGTATTAAAATTAATATACAAAATGCACGTACAATAAGGTAAATTTGTATTGAAAAAATATACAAAATGCACATAGAAGTGTAAATTTGTTTAAAAATCTATATACGAATACACATAAAAGAACGTAGATTTCTATAGAAATATATATACAAAATACATATGAAATGATGTAAAGACGTATAAAAAAAAAATATATATATATATATATATAAATATATATATATAAAAATATATATATATATATATATATATATATATATATATATATATATATATATATATATATACAAAATACACATTAAATAATTTAAATTCTCGTCTAAATAAATAAAAAAAATATCAATAAAAGAATGTGTATTTGTATGAAAATAGACATACAAACTACTCATAAAATAACCTAAGTTTGTATAAAACTATATACAAAAATACACAAAAATAATTTAAATTTGTATGAAAATAAATATACAAAATACACATAAAATTAGGTAAATTTGTATTGAAATACATATACAAAATACATATAAAACAATGTAAATTTGTTTCAAAATATATGTACGAATACACAAAAAATAACGTAGATTTCTATAAAAATATATACAAAATACACATAAAATGAAGTAAATACGTATAAAAAAATTAATACAAAATACACATAAAAATCGTATCAAAATAAATAAACAAAATACCAGTAAAAAAATGTGTATTTGTATAAATATAAATATACAAAATACACATATAATATCGTAAATTTGTATAAAACTATATACAAAAATTCACAGAAGTAATTAAATTTGTATGAAAATATATATACAAAATACAGCTAAAATAAGCTAGATTTGAATTGAAATGTACATACAAAATACATAAAATAATGTAAATCTGTATCAAAATATTTATACAAATACATATAATAACGTAGATTTGTTTAAAAATAAATAAACAAAATACACATTAAGTAATGTAAATACGTATAAAAAATATGTACAAAATACACATATAATCATGTAATTCGTATCAAAATAAATAAACAAAATAGCATAAAAATAATGTAAATTTGTATGAGAAAACATATACAAATAACGCAAATTTCTATAAAAATATATGTACAAAAATGCTTTTAAAATAAAGTAAATTTGCATAAAAATATATATACAAAACACACACTAAATAATGTAAATGCGTACATAAAATAACCTAAATTTGTATAAAATTACATACAAAAATACACAAAAATAATTTAAATTTGTTTGAAAAGAAATATACAAAATACACATAAAATTAGGTAAATTTGTATTGAAATACATATACAAAATACACATCAAATAATGTAAATTTGAATGAAAATATATAAACAAATACACTTAAAATAACGTAAATTTGTATAAAATATATATACAAGATACACATTAAATAATGTAAATGTGTATTAAAAAATATATACAAAAAACAAATAGAATAATGTAAAATCGTATCAAAGTAGAAAAATATATATACAAAATACACATAAAATAAAGTAAATTCGTATCAGAATAAATAGATAAAATTTCAATAAAAGAATGTATATTTGTAGGAAAATATATATAGAAAATCCAAATAAAATAACTAAAATTGTATAAAAATATATACAAAAACACACAAAAATTATTTAAATTTGTTTGAAAATAGATATGCAAAATACACATAAAATTAGGCAAATTTGTATTGAAATACATATACAAAATACACATAAAATAATGTAAGTTTGAAAGAAAATATATAAACAAATACAGTTAAAATAACGTAAAATTGTATGAAATATATATACAAAATACACATTAAATAATGTAAATATGTATAAAAAAAATAAATACAAAACACAAATAGAATAATGTAAAATCGTATCAAAATAATTACACAGAATATTAATAAAATAATATAAATTTGCATGAAAATAAAGATGCAAAATACCCTTAAAATAATCCATTTTTTATAAAAATATATATACCAAAACACACATAAAATATTTGAATTTGTATTAAAATAAATATACGAAATGCACACACAATAAGGTAAATTTGTATTGAAATAGATTTGCAAAATACATATAAAACTATGTAAATTTGTTTCAAAATATATATACGAAAACACATAAAATAACGCAGATTTCTATAAAGATATATATACAAAATACACATAAAATGAAGTAAATACGTATAAAAAAATGTGTACAAAATACACATAAAATAATGTAAACTCGTATCGAAATAAATAAAGAAAATACTAATAAAAGAATGTGTATTTGTATAAATATAAATATACAAAATACACATAAAATAACGTAAATTGATATAAAAGTATATACAAAAATACACAAAAGTAATTAAATTTGTATGAAAATAGATATACAAAATACACATACTATTAGGTAAATTTGTATTGAAATAGAAATGCAAAATACACATAAAATAATGTAAATTTTTAACAAAATAGATACAAATACACACAATAAAATAACGTAAATTTTTATGAAAATATATATACAAAATACACATAAAATAATGTAAATACGTAGAAAAATACATATACAAAATACACATAAAATAATGTAAATTCGTATCAAAATAAATAAACAAAATTCCAATAAAAGAATGTATATATATATATATATATATATATATATATATATATATATATATATATATATATATATATATATATATATATATATATATATATATATATATACAAAATGCACATACAATAAGGTAAATTTGTATTGAAAGAATATGCAAAATACACATAGAACAATGTATATTTGTTTCAAAATATATATACGAATACACATAAAATAACGTAGATTTTTATAGAAATATATATACAAAAAATAGATGAAATGACGTAAATACGTATAAAAATATATATACACAATACACATTAAATATTGCAAATTTGTATAAAACTCTATACAAAAATACACAAAAAATAATTTAAATTTGTATGAAAATTAATATACAAAATACACATAAAATTAGGTAAATTTGTATTGAAATACATAAAAAAAATACACATAAAATAATGTAAATTTGAATGAAAATATATAAACAAATACACTTAAAAAAACGTAAATTTGTATGAAATATATATATATATATATATATATATATATATATATATATATATATATATATATATATATATATATATATATATATATATATATATATATATATATATATATATATATATATATATATATATATATATATATATATATATATATATATATATATATATATATATATATATATATATATATATATATAAAATACACATTAAATAATGTAAATATGTATAAAAAAAATATATACAAAAGACAAATAGAATAATGTTAAATAGTATCAAAATAAATACACAGAATATGAAAATAAAGATGCAAAATTATCATAAAACAACGCATTTTTTATGAAAATATATATACCAAAATACATATAAAATATTTAAATTTGTATTACAATAGATATACAAAATGAACATAAAATAAGGTAAATTTGTATTGAAATAGATATGCAAAATACATATAAAACAATGTAAATTACTTTCAAAATAAATATACGAGTACACATAAAATAACGTAGATATTTTTAAAAATATATATACAAAATACACATAAAATGAAGTAAATACGTATAAGAAAATGTGTACAAAATACACATAAAATAATGTAAATTCGTATCAAAATAAATAAACTAAATGTCAATAAAAGAATGTGCACTTGTATAAATATAAATATACAAAATACACATAAAATATCGTAAAATTGTATAAAACTATATACAAAAATAAAAAATAAAAAAAAATTTGTATGAAAATAGATATACAAAAGACACATAAAATAAGCTAAATTTGAATTGAAATAAATATAGAAAATACATAAAATAATGTTTATTTGTATCAAAATATATATTCAAATACACATATAATAACGTAAATTTGTATAAAAATATATAAACAAAATACACATTAAATAATGTAAATACGTATAAAAGATATGTTCGTAATGTAAAAATTTATAAAATTAAAGATGCAATATACCAATAAAATAACTCATACTTAAAAAAAATATATATACAAAAATACACATAAAATAATTAAATTTGTATTAAAATAAATATACAAAATACACATACAATAAGGTAGATTTTTATTTAAGTGTATTTGTATGAAAATAGATATACAATATACACATAAAATCACCTAAATTTGTATAAAACTATTTACAAAAATACACAAAAATAATTAAAATTTGTATGAAAATAAATATACAAAATACACATAAAATTAGGTAAATTTGTATCAAAATACATTTACAAAATACACATAAAATAATGTAAATTTGAATGAAAATATATAAACAAATACACTTAAAATAACGTTAATTTGTATATAATATATATAAAAAACACACATTAAATAATGTAAATATGTATAAAAAAAATATATACAAAACACAAATAGAATAATATAAAATCGTATCAAAATAAATACACAGAATATTAATAAAATAATGTAAATTTGTATGAAAATTTAGATGCAAAATACCCATAAAATAACGCATTTTTTATAAAAATATATATACCGAGACACACATAAAATATTTGAATTTGTATTAAAATAAATATACAAAATGCACATACAATGAGGTAAATTTGTATTGAAATTGATATGCAAAATACATATACGTAAAACCATGTAAATTTTTTTCAAAATATATATACGAATACACATAAAATAACGTAGATTTCTATGAAAATAAATATACAAAATACACATAAAATGAAGTAAATACGTATCAAAAAAGGTATACAAAATACACATAAAATAATGTAAACTCGTATCAAAATAAATAAACAAAATACTAATAAAAGAATGTGTATTGTATAAATATAAACATACAAAATACAAATAACGTAAATTTATATAAAACTATATGCAAAAATACACAAAAGTAATTAAATTTGTGTGAAAATAGATATACAAAATACATGTGTATTTTGTATATTTATTTTCATACAAATTGAAATTATTTTTGTTTATTTTTTTATTTATTTTCATACAAATTTTCGTTATTTTATGTGTATTTTGTATATTTATTTTTTCTACAAATATATGTTCTTTTATCTGAATTTTGTTTATTGAATTTGAAACGAATTTACCTTATTTTGTATATCTATTTTCATACAAATTAAAATACTTTACTAAATTTACGTTATTTTATGTGTATTTTGTATATTTATATTTATACAAATACACATTCTTTTATTGGTATTTTGTATATTTATTTTGATGCGAATTTACATTATTTTATGTGTATTTTGTGTACATTTTTTTATACGTATTTACTTCATTTTATATGTATTTTGTATATATATTTTTTATAGAAATCTACGTTATTTTATGTGTATTCGTATATATATTTTGAAAGAAATTTACATTGTTTTATATGTATTTTGCATATCTATTTCAATACAAATTTACCTTATTGTATGTGCATTTTGTATATTTATTGTAATACAAATTTAAATATTTTATGTGTATTTTGGTATATATATTTTCATAAAAAATGCGTTGTTTTATGGGAATTTTGCATCTTTATTTTCATCCAAATTTACATTATTTTATTAATATTCTGTGTATTTATTTTGATACTATTTTACATTATTCTATTTGTCTTTTGTATATATTTTTTTATACGTATTTACATTATTTAATGTGTATCTTGCATATATATTTCATACAAATTTATTATCTATTATCTATTTTCATACAAATACACATTCTCTTCATGATATTTTGTTTATTTATTTTGACACGAATTTACATTATTTGATATGTATTTTGTATATATATTTTTATACGTATTTACATAATTTCATATGTATTTTGTATATATATTTCTAAAGAAATCTACTTTATTTTATGAGTATTCGTATATATATTTTGAAACAAATTTACATTGTTTTATATGTATTTTTTTAATATCTCTTTCAATACAAATTTACCTTACTGTATATGCATTTCTATAGATATGCAAAAAACATATAAAACAGTGTAAATTTGTTTCAAAATATATATACGAATACACATAAAATAACGTAGATTTCTATAAAAATATATATACAAAATACACATAAAATTAAGTAAATACGTATAAAAAATGTATACAAAATACACATAAAATAATGTAAACAAAATACCAATAAAAGAATGTGTATTTGTATAAATATAAATATACAAAATGCACATAAAATAACGTAAATTTATATAAAACTATATACAAAAATACACAGAAGTAATTAAATTTGTATGAAAATATATATACAAAATACATACAAAATAAGCTAAATTTGAGTTGAAATATATATACAAAATACATAAAGTAAATTTGTATCGAAATATTTTTAACAAATACTCATATAATAACGTAAATTTGTATAAAAATATATAAACAAAATACACATTAAGTAATGTAAATACGTATAAAAAAATATGTAAAAAATACACATAATCATGTAATTCGTATCAAAATAAATAAACAAAAAAACAATAAAATAATGTAAATCTGTATGAGAAAACATATACAAAATACACATAAAATAACGCAAATTTCTATAAAAATATATGAAAAAAAATGCACATAAAATTAATTTGCATAAAAAAATATATACAAAACACATATTAGATAATGTAAATGAGTATAAAAATATGTATACAAAATACCTATGAAATAATCTAAACTCGTATCGAGTTAAATTAAGAAAATACCAATAAAATAATATAGTTTTGGATGAAAATATATAGAAAACACACAAAAATAACCTAAATACAAATACAAATATACACATTAAAAAAATTAAAATTGAATAAAATAAATATACAAAATAAACATAAAAAAAGGTAAATTTGTAATGAAATATATGTAAAAATACACATAAAAAAATTTAAATTTGTATGAAAATATATATACAAACACACATAAAATAACATAAATTTGTATAAAATTTGTATCAAAATATATACGAATACACACAATAAAATAACGTAAATTTTTATGAAAATGTATATATAAAATACACATAAAATAATTTAAATACGTAGAAAAATATATATACAAAATACACTTAAAATAATGTAAATTCGTAAAAAAATAAATACACAAAATTCCAATAAAAGAATGTATATTTGTAGGAAAATATATATACAAAATACATATAAAATAACTAAAATTTGTATAGAAATATATAAAATTACCTAAATACAAATACAAATATACACATAAAATAATTTAAAATTGAATGAATTAAATATAAAAAATAGTCATAAAATAAGGTAAATTTGTAATGAAAAATATGTAAAAATACACATTTAAAATAAAATAACTCATATTTAAAAAAATATATACAAAAATACACATAAAATAATTAAATTTGTATTAAAATAAATATACAAAATACACATACAATAAGGTAGATTTTTATTGAAATAGACATGCAAAAAACACATAAAATAAAGAAAATTTGTATCAAAATATATACGAATACATACAATAAAATAACGTAAAATTTTATGAAAATATATATACAAAATCAACATTAAATAATGTAAATACATAGAAAAATATAAATACAAAATTCACATAAAATAATGTAAATTCGTATCAAAATAAATAAACAAAATTTCCTCTAAAAGAATGTATATTTGTAGGAAAATATATATACAAAATAAAAATAAAATAACAAAAATTTGTATAAAAATATATACAAAAATACACAATTTTTTTTTTATTTTGTTTGAAAATAGATATGCAAAATACACATGAAATTAGGCAAGTTTTTATTGAAATACATATACAAAATACACATAAAATAATGTAAATTTGTAAGAAACTATATAAACAAATACACATAAGATAACGTAAATTTCCATAAAATATATGTACAAAATATACATTAAATAATGTAAATATGTCTAAAAATATGTATACAAAATACACAGAATAACGTAAAATCGTATCAAAATAAATAAACAGACTATCAATAAAATAATGTAAATTTGTATGAAAATAAAGATGCAAAATATGCATATAATAACGCATATTTGTTTAAAAATATATACACAAAAATACACATAAAATAATTAAATTTGTATCAAAATAAATATACAAAAGGCACATACAATAAAGAAAATTTGTATTGAAATAGATATGCGAAATACACATAAATAATGTAAATTTGTATCAAAATATATATACGAATATATATATATATATATATATATATATATATATATATATATATATATATATATATATATATATATATATATATATATATATATATATATATATATATATATATATATATATATATATATATATATATATATATATATATATATATATATATATATATATATATATATATATATATATATATATATATATATATATATATATATATATATCAAATACACCTAAAATAATGAAAATTCGTATCAAAATCAATAAAAAAAATTCCGATAAAAGAACATACAAATTTACATTATTTTATGTGTATTTTGAACATGTATTTAAATATAAATTTAACTAATTATATGTGTATTTTGTATATCTATTTTCATACAAATTGTATTTTTTTGTTTTTTTGTATATATTTTTATTCAAATTTTCGTAATTTTATGTGTATTTTGTATATATATTTTCCTACAAATATGCGTTTTTTTTATCGGAATTTTGTTTATTTATTTTGACCCGAATTTTCATTTTTTTAGGTGTATTTGATATATATATTTTTATACTTATTTACATAATTTTATATGTATTTTGAATATATATTTTCATAGAAATTTACTCTATATGTATATACAAAAAAACACAAAAATAATTTAAATTTGTATGAAAATAAATATACAAAATACACATAAAATTCGGTAAATTTGTATTGAAATACATATACAAAATACACTTAAAATAATGTAAATTTGATTGAAATTATATAAACAAATACACTTAAAATAACGTTAATTTGTATAAAATATATATATAAAAATACACATTAAATAATGAAAATATGTATAAAAAAATATATACAAAACACAAATAGTATAATATAAAATCGTATTAAAATATATACACAGAATATTAATAAAATAATGCACATTTGTATGAAAACTAAGATGCAAAATACCTATAAAATAACGCATTTTTTATAAAATTATATATACCAAAATACACATAAAATATTTGAATTTGTATTAAAATAAATATACAAAATGCACATACAATAAGGTAAATTTGTATTGAAATAGATATGCAAAATACATATAAAACAATGTAAATTTGTTTCAAAATATATATACGAATACACATAAAATAACGTAGATTTCTATAAATATATATATATATATATATATATATATATATATATATATATATATATATATATATATATATATATATATATATATATATATATATATATATATATATATATATATATATATATATATATATATACAAAATACAAATAAAATTAAGTAAATACGAATCAAAAATGTATACAAAATACACATAAAATAATGTAAATTCGTATAAATATAAATAAACAAAATACCAATAAGAGAATGTGTATTTGTATAAATATAAATATACAAATGCACATAAAATAACGTAAATTTGTATAAAACTATATACAAAAATACACAGAAGTAATTAAATTTGTATGAAAATAGATATACAAAATACACACAAAATAAGCTAAATTTGAATTGAAATATATATACAAAATACATAAAATAAAGTAAATTCGTTTCAAAATATTTTTAACAAATACACATATAATAACGTAAATTTGTGAAAAAATATATAAACAAAATACACATTAAGTAATGTAAATACGTATAAAAAAAATATTTACAAAATACTCAAATAATCAAGTCATTCGTATCAAAATAAATAAACAAAAACTAATTAAATAATGTAAATTTGTATGAGAAAACATATACAAAATATACATAAAATAACGTTTTAAGTTTCTATAAAAATATATGTACAAAAATGCACATAAAATTAGTTTGCATAAAAAAATATATACAAAACACACATTAGATAATGTAAATGAGTATAAAAATATGTATACAAAATACCTATGAAATAATCTAAACTAGTATCGAGTTAAATTAAGAAAATAACAATAAAATAATGTAATTTTGAATGAAAATATATATAGAAAACACACATAAAATAACCTAAATACAAATACAAATATACACATTAAATAATTAAAAATTGAATGAAACAAATATACAAAATAAACATAAAATAAGGTAAATTTGTAATAAAATATATGTAAGAATACACATGAAATAATATCAATTTGTATGAAAATATATATACAAATACACATAAAATAACATAAATTTGTATAAAATTTGTTTCAAAATATATACGAATACACACAATAAAACTTTTATGAAAATGTATATATAAAATACACATAAAATAATTTAAATACGTAGAAAAATAAATATACAAAATACACATAAAATAATGTAAATTCGTAAAAAAATAAATACACAAAATTCCAATAAAAGAATGTATATTTGTAGGAAAATATATATACAAAAAACAAATAAAATAACTAAAATTTGTATACAAATATATACAAAAATACACAAAAATAATTTAAATTTGTTTGAAAATAGATATGCAAAATACACATAAAGTTAGGCAAATTTGTATTGAAATACATATACAAAACTCACATAAAATAATGCAAATTTGTATGAAAATATATAAACAAATACATATAAAATAAAGTAAATTTGGATAAAATATATATACAAAATATACATTAAATATTTTAAATATGTATAAAAATATATTATATTATATATATTTTTATTGATATTTGCGTTAATTATGTGTATTTTGTATATGTTTTCTCATAGAAATTTACATTACTTTATTGGTATTTTGTCTATTTATTTTGATACGACTTACATGAATATTTCTGTATTTTGTACATTTTTTTTATACGTATTTACATTATTTAATGTGTATTTTGTTTATATATTTTCATACAAATTTACGTTATTATATGTGTATTTGTATATGTGTATAGGTATTTTCATACAAATTTACATTATTTTAAGTATTTTGTATATATATTTCAATTCATATTTACCTTATTTTATGTGTATTTTGTATATCTATTTATTTTAATACAAAATCAAATATTTTATGTTTTTTCGTATATATATTTTTATAAAAAATGCGTTATTTTATGGGTATTTTGCATCTCAATTTTCATACAAATTTACATTATTTTATTAATATTTTCTGTATTTATTTTGATAGGATTTTACATTATTTTATTTGTGTTTTGTATATATTTTTTTATACATAATTACATTATTTAAGGTGTTTTTTGTATATATATTTGATACATATTTACGTTATTTTAAGTTATTTTATGTGTATTTGTTTATATATTTTGACACAAATTTACAATATTTTATGGGTATTTTGTATATATATTTCAAAAGAAATTTACCTAGTTTTATGTGTATTTTGAATATCTATTTTAATACAAACTCAAATTATTTTTATGTATTTTTGTTTATACATTTCAATTCAAATTTAGTTTATTTTATCTGTATTTTGTATATCTATTTTTATACCAATTTAATTACTTCTGTGTATTTTTGTATAGTTTTATACAAATTTACGTTATTTTATGTGTATTTTGAGTATTTATATTTATACAAATACATTCTTTTATTGGTATTTTGTTTATTTATTTTGATACGAATTTACATTATTTTATGTGTGTTTTGTATACATTTTCTTATACGTATTTACATCATTTTATGTGTATTTTGTATATATATTTTTATACAAATCTACTTTATTTTATGTGTATTTGTATATATATTTTGAAACAAATTTACATTGTTTTATATGTATTTTGCATATATATTTCAATACAGATTTATCTTATTGTATGTGTTTTTTGTATATTTATTTTAATACAAATTAATTTTTTCATGTGTATTTTGGTATATATATTTTTTAAAAAAATGAGTTATTTTATGGCTATTTTGCATCTTTATTTTCATACAAATTTACATTGTTTAATTAATATTCTGTATTTATTTTGATACGATTTTACATTATTCTATTTGTGTTTTGTATATATTTTTTTATACATATTTACATTATTTAATTAGTATTTTGTATATATATTTGATACAAATTTACGTTATTTTAAGTGTATATGTTTATATATTTTCATTCAAATTTCCATTATTTTATGTGTATTTTGTATATGTATTTCAATACAAATTTACCTAATTTTATGTGTATTTTGTATATTTATTTTCATACAAATTTAAATTATTTTTGTGTATTTTTGTATATAGTTTTATACAAACTTAGGTTATTTTATGAGTATTTTGTATATCTATTTTCATACAAATACACATTCTTTTATTGATATTTTGTTTATTTATTTTGACGAGAATTTAAATTATTTAATGTGTATTTTGTATATATATTTTAATACGTATTTACATCATTTCATGTGTATTTTGTATATATATTTCTATAGAAATCTACGTTATATTATGTGTATTCGTATATGTATTTTTAAACAAATTTACACTATTATGTGTATTTTGCATATTTTTTCAATACAAATTTACGTTATTGTACATGCATTTTGTATATTAAGTTTAATACATATTTAATTATTCTATGTGTATTTTTGTATATGTATTTTTATAAAAATATGCTTTATTATATGGGTATTTTGCATCTTTATTTTCATACAAATTTACGTTATTTTACTGATATTCTGGTCATTCATTTTGATACGATTTGACATTATTCTATGTGTATTTTGTATATATTTTTCATACAAATTTACGTTATTTTATGTGTATTTGTTTATATATTTTGACACAAATTTACAATATTTTATGGGTATTTTGTATATATATTTCAAAAGAAATTTACCTAGTTTTATGTGTATTTTGAATATCTATTTTCATACAAACTCAAATTATTTCTATGTATTTTTGTATATATTTCAATACAAATTTTAGTTATGTTATGTGTATTTTGTAAATCTATTTTCATTCAAATATATATTATTTTATTGGTATTTTGTTGATTTATATTGATAAGAATTTACATTATTTTATATGTACTTTTTATATATATTTTTATACGCATTTACATTATTTAATATTTATTTTGAATATATAATTTTATACAAATTCATGGTATTTTATGTGTATTTGTATATATATTTTCATATAAATTTACATTATTTTATGTTTATTTTGTACATATATTTCATTACAAATTTACCTTATTTTATGTATACTTTGTATGTGTATTTTGTACATCTATATTCATACACGTTTACTCACACAAATTTATATTATTTTATTGGTATTTTGTTTATTTATTTTGATACGAATTACATGATTATAAGTGTATTTTGTACACATTTTTTTATACGTATTTACATTATTTAATGTGTATTTTGTTTATATATTTTCATACAAATTTACGTTATTATATGTGTATTTGTATAAATATTTTGATAAAAATTTACTTTATTTCATTTTTTTTTTGATATATATTTCAATTTAAATTTAGCTTATTTTGTGTGTATTTTGTATATATTTTCATACAAATTTAATTACTTCTGTGTATTTTTGTATATAGTTTTATATAAATTTACGTTATTTTATGTGTATTTTGTATATTTATATTTATACAAATACCAATTCTTTTATTGGTATTTTGTTTATTTATTTTGATACGAATTTACATTATTTTATGAGTATTTTGTATACATTTTTTTATACGTATTTACTTCATTTTATGTGTATTTTGTATATATATTTTTATAGAAATCTACGTTATTTTATGTGTATTCGTATACATATTTTGAAAAAAATTTACATTGCTTTATATGTTTATTTTTCTATTTCAAAAAAAAAATTATATTGTACACATAAAAAACAATGTAAATCTCTTTCAAAATATATGCATTTTCAATACATTTCAAAATAACGTAGATTTCTATAAAAATATATATACAAAATACACATAAAATTATGTAAATACGTATGAAAAAATGTAAACAAAATACACATAAAATAATGTAAATTCGAAACAAAATAAATAAACAAAATACCAATAAAAGAATGGGTATTTGTATAAATATAAATGTACAAAATACACATACAAAATAAACATAAAATAAGGTAAATTTGTAATGAAATATATGTATAAAAAAAAAACATAAAATAATGTAAATTTATATGAAAATATATATACAAATACACATAAAATACCATGAATTTGTATAAAATTATATATTCAAAATAAATATTAAATAATGTAAATGCGTATAAAAATATATATACTAAGTACATATAAAATAATGTAAATTCGTATCAATATAAATCAACAAAATACCAATAAAATAATATATATTTGAATAAAAATAGATTTACAAAATACACATAACCTAACTAAAATTTGTATTGAAATATATACAAAAATACATAAAAATAATTTGAGTTTGTATGAAAATAGATATTCAAAATACACATAAAACTAGGTAAACAATAAATTTAAATTTGATTATATTGAATGAAATAAATATACAAAATAAACATAAAATAAGGTAAATTTGTAATAAAATATATGTAAGAATACACATAAAATAATATAAATTTGTATGAAAATATATATACAAATACACATTAAATAATGTAAATACGTATAAAAAAAATAGGTACAAAATACACATATAATCATGTAATTCGTATCAAAATAAATAAACAAAATACCAATAAAATAATATAAATTTGTATGAGTAAACGTGTATGTTGCATATTTTTTCAATACAAATTTACCTTATTATATACGCATTTTGTATATTAATTTTAATACAAATTTAATTATTCGATGTGTATTTTTGTATCTGTATTTTTATAAACATATGCTTTATTTTTTGCGTATTTTGCATCTTTATTTTCATACAAATTTACATTATTTTATTGATATTCTGCTCATTCATTTTGATACGAATTGACATTATTCTATGTGTATTTTGTATATATTTTTCATACAAATTTACTTTATTTTATGTGTATTTGTTTATATATTTTGGCACAAATTTACAATATTTTACGGGTATTTTGTATATACATTTCAAAAGAAATTTACCTAGTTTTATGTGTATTTTGTATATCTATTTTCATACAAACTCAAATTATTTCTATGTATTTTTGTATATATTTTAATACAAATTTTAGTTATGTTATATGTATTTTGTAAATTTATTTTCATTCAAATATATATTATTTTATTGGTGTTTTGTTGATTTATATTGATACGAATTTACATTATTTTATATGTACTTTGTATATATATTTTTATACGCTTTTACATTATTTAATATTTATTTTGAATATATATTTTTATACAAATTCATGGTATTTTATGTGTATTTGTATATATATTTTTTATATAAATTTACATTATTTTATGTGTATTTTGTATATATATTTTTTTACAAATCTACCTTATTTTATGTTTATTTTGTATGTGTATTTTGTATATTTATATTTATCCAAATACACATTCTTTTATTGGTATTTTGTTTATTTAATTTAATTCGAATTTACATTATTTTATGTGTATTTTGTATACATTTTTTTATACGTATTTACTTAATTTTAAGTGTATTTTGTATATATATTTTTATAGAAATCTACGTTTTTTTATTTGTATTCGTATATATATTTTGAAACAAATTTACATTATTTTTTATGTATTTTTGCATATCTCTTTCAATACAAATTTACCTTATTGTATGTCCATTATGTATATTTATTTCAATGCAAATTTAAATATTTTATGTGTATTTTGGTATATATATTTTTATAAGAAATGCGCTATTTTATGGGAATTTTGCATCTTTATTTTCATACAAATTTACATTATTTTATTAATATTCGGTGAATTTATTTTGATACGATGTTACATTATTCTATTTGTTTTTTGTATATACTTTTTTATACATATTTACATTATTTAATGTGTATCTTGCATATTAATTTTATACAAATTTATTATCTTTTATCTATTTTTATACAAATACACATTCTTTTCATGATATTTTGTTTATTTATTTTGACTCGAATTTACATTATTTGATATGTATTTTGTATATATATTTTTATACGTATTTACATAATTTCATATGTATTTTGTATATATATTTATATAGAAATCTACTTTATTTTATGTGTATTCGTATATATATTTTGAAACAAATTTACATTGTTTTATATGTATTTTTGAATATCTCTTTCAATACAAATTTACCTTACTGTATATGCATTTTGTATTTTTATTTCAATACAAATTTAAATATTTTATGTGTATTTTGGTAAATATATTTTTATAAAAAATGCTATAATTTTTGGGAATTTTGCATCTTTATTTTCATACAAATTTACATTATTTTATTGATATTCTGTGTATTTATTTTGATACGATTTTACATTATTCTATTTGTTTTTTGTATATATTTTTTTTATACACATTTACATTATTTAATGTGTATCTTGCATATATATTTTATACAAATTTATTTTGATACCATTTTACACTATTCTATTTGTGTTTTGTATATATTTTTTTTCATACACATTTGCATTATTTAATAAGTATTTAATATATTTATATTATACAAATTTACGTTATATAAAGTGTATTTGTTTATATATTTTCATTTAAATTTACATTATTTGATGTGTATTTATTATATGTATTTCAATACAAATTTACCTAATTTTATGTGTATTTTGTATATTTCTTTTCAAACAAATTTAAATTATTTTTGTGTAATTTTATATATAGTTTTATACAAATTTAGGTTATTTTATGTACGCATTTACATTATTTAGTGTGTGTTTTGTATATATATTCTTATGCAATTTTACTTTATTTTATGTGCATTTTTGTACATATATTTTTATAGAAATTTGCGTTATTTATATTTTTTTTCTCATACAAATTTACATTATTTTATTGCTATTTTGTTTATTTATTTTGATACGAATTACATGATTATATGTGTATTTTGTACATATTTTTTATACGTATTTACATTACTTAATGTGTATTTTGTTTATATATTTTTAAACAAATCTACGTTATTATATGTATTTGTATAAATATTTTGATACAGATTTACATTATTTTATGTATTTTGTATGTACATTTCAATTCAAATTTAGCTTATTTTAGCTGTATTTTGTATATATATTTTCCTTATATAGTTTTATACAAATTTATACAATTTTACGATATTTTTTGTATATTTTGTATATTTTATTTATATTCTTTATTTTATTTTTTTGTTTATGTTTTTTGATACGATTTTATGTATTTTATTTATTTTTTTTATACGTATTTTCTTCATTTTATATGTGTATTTTGTATATATTTTTATAGAAATCTACGTTATTTTATGTGTATTCGTATATATATTTTGAAACAAATTTACATTGTTTTATATGTATTTTTGAATATCTCTTTCAATACAAGTTTACCTTACCATATATACCAAAATACACATAAAAAAATTAAATTTGTATTAAAATAAATATATAAAAAACATATACAATAAGGTAAATTTGTATTGAAATAGATATGCAAAATAAATATAAAACAATGTAAATTTGTTTCAAAATATATATACGAATACACATAAAATAACGTAGATTTCTATAAAAATATATATACAAAATACACATAAAATGAAGTAAATACGTATAAAAAAATTTATACAAAATGCACATAAAATAATTTAAATTCGCATCAAAATAAATATACAAAATACCAATAAAAGAATGTGTATTTGTATAAATATAAATGTACAAAATACACATAAAATAACGTAAATTTATATAGAACTATATACAAAAATACACAGAAGTATTTTAATTTGTATGAAAATAGATATACAAAATAAGGTAAATTCTTTTCAAATTCAATAAACAAAATTAAGATAAAAGAACGTATATTTGTAGAAAAAATAAATATACAAAATACACATAAAATAACGAAAATTTGTATGAAAATATATAAAAAAATAAACAAAAATAATTTCAATTTGTATGAAAATAAATAAAACTAGGTCAATTTGTATTGAAATACATATACAAAATACACATAAAATAATGTAAATTTGAAAGAAAATATATAAACAAATACACATATAATAACGTAAATTTGTATGAAATATATGTACATAATACACATTAAATAATGTAAATATGTATAAAAAAATATATACAAAACACAAATAGAATAATGTAAAATCGTATCAAAATATATACACAGAATATTAATAAAATAAAGCAAATTTGTATGCAAATTAAGATGCAAAATACCTATTAAATAACGCATTTTTTATAAAATCATTGATACCAAAATGCACATAAAATATTTCAATTTGTTTTAAAATAAATATACAAAATGCACTTACAATAAGGTAAATTTGTATTGAAATAGATATGCAAAATACATATAAAATAATGTAAATTTGTTTCAAAATATATTTACGAATTCACATAAAATAACGTAGATTTCTATAAAAATACATATACAAAATACACATAAAAATAAGTAAATACATATAAAAAAATGTATACAAAATACACATAAAATAATGTAAATTCGTATAAATGTAAATAAACAATATACCAATAAAAGAATGTGTATTTGTATAAATATAAATATACAAAATGCACATAAAATAACGTAAATTTATATAAAACTATATACATAAAATAACGCAAATTTCCATAAAAATATATGTACAAAAATGAACATGAAATAAATTTGCATAAAAATATATATAAAAAACACACATTCGATAATGTAAATGAGTATAAAAATATGTATAGAAAATACCTATGAAATAATCTAAATTCGTATCGAAATAAATTAAGAAAATACAAATAAAATAATGTAATTTTGGATGAAAATATATATACAAAATACACATAAAATAACCTAAATACAAATACAAATATACACATAAAATATTGTATTTTGTATATACATTTTAATTCAAATTTAGCTTATTTTATCTGTATTTTGTATTTCTATTTTCATACGAATTTAACTACTTCTGTGTATTTTTGTATATAGTTTTATACAAATTTACGTTATTTTATGTGTATTTTGTATATTTATATTTATACAAATACACATTCTTTTATTGGTCTTTTGTTTATTTATTTTGATACGAATTTACATTATTTTATGTGTATTTTGTATATATTTTCTTATACGTATTTACTTCATTTTATGTGTATTTTGTATATATATTATTATACAAATCTACGTTATTTTATATGTATTCGTATATATATTTTGAAACAAATTTACATTGTTTTATATGTATTTTGCATATCTATTTCAATACAGATTTACCTTATTGTATGTGTATTTTGTATATTTATTTTAATACAAATTAATTTTTTCATGTGTATTTTGGTATATATACTTTTATAAAAAATGCGTTATTTATTGGGTATTTTGCATCTTTGTTTCATACAAATTTACATTATTTTATTAATATTCTGGTATTTATTTTGATACGATTTTACATTATTCTATTATTGTTTTGTATATATTTTTTTATATATATTTACATTATTTAATGTGTATTTTGTATATTTTAAAACAAATTTACGTTTTTTTATGCTCATCTGTTTAAATATTTTGATACAAATTTACATTATTTTATGTATTTTGTATATATATTTCAATACAAATTTAGTTTATTTATGTATATTTTGTATATCTATTTTCATTCGTATCAAAATAAATAAACAAAAATAGCAATAAAATAATGTAAATTTGTATGAGAAAACATATACAAATACAGATAAAATAACGCAAATTTCTAAAAAAATATATGTACAAAAATGCACATAAAATAAAGTAAATTTGCATAAAAATATATATACAAAACACACATTAAATAATGTAAATGCGTACATAAAATAACCTAAATTTGTATAAAACTATATATAAAAATACACAAAAATATTTAAAATTTGTATGAAAAGAAATATACAAAATACACATAAAATTAGGTAAATTTGTATTGAAATACATATACAAAATACACATAAAATAATGTAAATTTAAATGAAAATATATAAACAAATACACTTAAAATAACGTAAATGTGTATAAAATATATATGCAAGATACACATTAAATAATGTAAATGTGTATAAAAAAAATATATACAAAAAAGAAATAGAATAATGTAAAATCCTATCAATATAAATACACAGAATATCAATAAAATAATGTAAATTTGTATGAAAAGAAAGATGCAAAATTCCCATAAAATAGCGCATTTTTTTTAAATATATATACCAAAATACACATAAAATATTTAAATTTGTATTGAAATAAATATACAAAATTTATATACAGTAAGGTAAATATGCATTGAAAGAGATATTCAAAAATACATATAAAACAAAGTAAATTTGTTTCAAAATATATATACGAATACACATAAAATTACGTAGATTTCTATAGAAATATATATACAAAATACACATGAAATTATGTAAATACGTATAAAAATATATATACAAAATACATAT
Source organism: Eriocheir sinensis (assembly GCF_024679095.1). NCBI lineage: Eukaryota > Metazoa > Arthropoda > Malacostraca > Decapoda > Varunidae > Eriocheir > Eriocheir sinensis. The sequence goes on from NW_026110673.1 coordinate 390,987, forward strand.
CTAGGTAAATTCGTGTCAAAATAAATAAACAAAATATCATGAAAAGAATGTGTATTTATATGAAAATAAATAATAGATAATAAATTTGTATGAAATATATATGCAAGATACACATTAAATAATGTAAATATGTATAAAAAAAATATATACAAAAAACAAATAGAATAATGTGAAATCGTATCAAAATAAATACACCGAATATTAATAAAATAATGTAAATTTGTATGAAAATAAAGATGCAAAATTCCCATCAAATAGCGCATTTCTTATAAAAATATATATACCAAAATATACATAAAATATTTAAATTTGTATTGAAATAAATATACAAAATGCACATACAATAAGGTAGATTTGTATTGAAAGAAAGAGATATGCAAAAACACATATAAAACAATGTAAATTTGTTTCAAAATATATATACGAATACACATAAAATAACGTAGATTTCTATAAAAATATATATACAAAATACACATAAAATTAAGTAAATACGTATAAAAATAGATATACAAAATACACATAGAATAATGTAAAATTGTTTAAAAAAAAATAAACAGAATATAAATAAAATCATGTAAATTTGTATGAAAATAAAAATGCAAAATACCCATAAAATAAAGCATATTTTTATAAAAAATACATATACAAAAATACACATAGCATAATTAAACTTGTATTAAAATTAATATACAAAATGCATATACAATAAGGTAAATTTGTATTGAAAAAATATGCAAAATACACATAAAACAGTGTAAATTTATTTCAAAATCTATATACGAATACTCATAAATCAACGTAGTGTATTTGTTTTCATTTCATACAAATTTTCATTATTTTATGTGTATTATGTACATGTACAAATTTGTACAAATTTAACTAATTATATGTGTATTTTGTATATCAATTTTCATAAAAATTGAAATTATTTTTGTTTTTTTTTGTATATATTTTTATACAAATTTTCGTTATTATATGTGTATTTTGTATATTTATTTTCCTACAAATATACGTTCTTTTATCGGAGTTTTGTTTGTTTATTTTGATACGAATTTACTTTATTTTAGGTGTATTTGGTATATATATTTTTATACTATTTACATCATTTTATATGTATTTTGTATGTATATTTTCATAGAAATTTACTCTATTTTATGTGTATTCGTATATATATTTTGATACAAATTTACATTATTGATGTGTATTTTGCATATGTATTTCAATACAAATTTACTTTATTGTATATGCATTTTGTATATTTATTTCAATACAAATTTAATTATTTCATGTGTATTTTTGTATATATATTTTTATGCATATATGCGTTATTATATGGGTATTTTGCATCTTTATTTTCATTCAAATTTAAATTATTTTATTGATATTTTGTTTATTTATTTTGATATGATTAAACATTATTCTATGTGTATTTTGTATATATATTTTTATACATATTTACATCATTTAATGTATATTTTGTATATATATTTTATCCAAATTTACCTTATTTTATGTGTATTTGTTTATATATTTTCATACAAATTTACATTATTTTATGTGTATTTTGTATATGTATTTCAATACAAATTTGCCTAATTTTATGTGTATTTTGCATATATATTTTGAAACAAATTTAAATTATTTTTGTTTTATTTTTGTATTTATTTTTATACAAATTTTTGTTATTTTATTTGTATTTTGTATATATATTTTCCTACATATATACAATCTTTTATTATAATTTTGTTTATTTATTTTGATACGAGTTTACATTATTTTATATGTATTTGTATATATATTTTTCTACGTATTTACATTATTTTATATGTATTTTGTATATATATTTTAATAAAAATTTACATTATTTTATTGTGTGTATTCCTATTTATTTTGATACAAATTTTATACAAATTCATGTTATTTTATGTGTATTTGTATATATATTTTCATACAAATTTATATAATTTTACTTGTATTTTTACATATTTTTCATAACAAATTTACCTTATTTTATGATTATTTTGTATATTTATTTCATTCAATTTTAAATTATTTTATGTGTATATTTGTATTTGTATTTACGTAATATTATGTGTATTTTCTATATATATCTTCATCCAAAATTACATTATTTTATTGGTATTTTCTTTATTTAACTCCATACGAATTTAGATTTTTTCAAAAGTATTTTGTATACATATGTTCATACTCATTTACATTATGTAATGTGTGTTTTGAATATATTTTTTAATGCAAATTTATTTTATGTGCATTTTTGTACATATATTTTTATAGAAATTTATTTATTTTATGTGTATTTTGTATATGTTTTCTCATAAAAATTTACATTATTTTATTGGCATTTTGTTTATTTATTTTATTACGAATTACATGATTATATGTGTATTTTGTATATATTTTTTATACGTAATTACATTATTTAATGTGTATTTTGTTTATATATTTTTATATAAAAATTACGTAATTATATGTGTATTTGTAAAAATATTTTGCTACAAATTTACTTTATTTTATGTATTTTTTACATATATTTCAATTCAAATTAAGCTTATTTTGTGTATATTTTGTATATCTATTTTCATACAAATTTAATTACTTTTGTGTATCTTTGTATATTGTTTTATATAAATTTACCTCATTTTATGTGCATTTTGTATATTTATATTTATACAAATGCACATAAAATAAAGTAAATTTCCATAAAAATAAATAAACAAAACACACATTAAAAAATTTAAATGCGTATAAAAATATGTATACAAAATACCTATGAAATAATCTAAATTCGTATCGAATTAAACTAACAAAATATCAATAAAATTATGTAATTTTTGATGAAAATCTATATAGAAAATACACATAAAATAACCTAAATACAAATACATATATACACATAAAATAATTTAAAATTGAAGGAAATAAATATTCAAAATAAACATAAAATAAGGTAAATTTGTAATGAAATTTATGAAAAAATGCACATAAAATAATGTAGATTTGTATGAAAATATATATACAAATACACATAAAATAACATGAATTTGTATAAAAATTTTATCAAATTATATACGAATACACACAATAAAATAAAATAATTTTTTATGAAAATATATATACAAAATACACATAAAATAATGTAAATACGTAGAAAAATATATATACAAAATACACATAAAATAAAGTAAATTCGTATCAGAATAAATAGATAAAAATCCAATAAAAGAATGTATATTTGTAGGAAAATATATATAGAAAATACAAATAAAATAACAAAATTTTTTATAAAAATATATACAAAAACACACAAAAAATATTTAAATTTGTTTGAAAATAGATATGCAAAATACACATAAAATTAGGCAAATTTGTATTGAAATACATATACAAAATACACATAAAATAATGTAAGTTTGAATGAAAATATATAAGCAAATACACTTAAAATAACGTAAAATTGTATGAAATATATATATAAAATACACATTAAATAATGTAAATATGTATAAAAAAATATATACAAAACACAAATAGAATAATGTAAAATCATATCAAAATAAATACACAGAATATTAATAAAATAATATCAATTTGCATGAAAATAAAGATGCAAAAAACCCATAAAATAACGCATTTTTTTTTTAAATATATATACCAAAACACACATAAAATATTTGAATTTGTATTAAAACAAATATACAAAATGCACACACAATAAGGTAAATTTGTATTGAAATAGATATGCAAAATACATATAAAACAATGTAAATTTGCATCAAAATATATATACAAAAACACATAAAATAACGCAGATTTCTATAGAGATATATATACAAAATACACATAAAATGAAGTAAATACGTATAAAAAAAATGTGTACAAAATACACATAAAATAATGTAAACTCGTATCGAAATAAATAAACAAAATACTAATAAAAGAATGTGTATTTGTATAAATATAAATATACAAAATACACATAAAATAACGTAAATTGATATAAAAGTATATAAAAAAATACACAGAAGTAATTAAATTTGTATGAAAATAGATATACAAAATACACATAAAATAACTCACATTTAAAAAAAATAAAAAATAAAAAAATAAATATATATATATATATATATATATATATATATATATATATATATATATATATATATATATATATATATATATATATATATATATATATTTATATATATATATATATATATATATATATATATATATATATATATATATATATATATATATATATATATATATATATATATATATATATATATATATATATATATATATATATATATATATATATATATATATATATATATATATATATATATATATATATATATATATATATATATATATATATATATATATATATATATATATATATATATATATATATATATATATATACAAAATGCACAACGTAAATTTGTATAAAATATATATAAAAAATACACATTAAATAATGTAAATATGTATAAAAAATATATACAAAACACAAATAGAATAATATAAAATCGTATCAAAATAAATACACAGAATATTAATAAAATAATGTAAATTTGTATGAAAATTAAGATGCAAAATACCCATAAAATAACGCATTTTTTATAAAAATATATATACCAAGACACACATAAAATATTTGAATTTGTATTAAAATAAATATACAAAATGCACATACAATAAGGTAAATTTGTATTGAAATAGATATGCAAAATACATATAAAACCATGTAAATTTTTTTCAAAATATATATACGAATACACATAAAATAACGTAGATTTCTATGAAAATAAATATACAAAATACACATCAAATGAAGTAAATACGTATAAAAAAAGGTATACAAAATACACATAAAATAGTGTAAACTCGTATGAAAATAAATAAAGAAAATACTAATAAAAGAATGTGTATTGTATAAATAAAAATATACAAAATACAAATAAAATAACGTAAATATATATAAAACTATATTCAAAAATACACAAAAGTAATTAAATTTGTGTGAAAATAGATATACAAAATACATGTGTATTTTGTATATTTATTTTCATACAAATTGAAATTATTTTTGTTTCTTTTTTTATATATTTTCAAAGAAATTTTCGTTATCTTAAATGTATTTTGTATATTTATTTTTTCTACAAATATACGTTCTTTTATCTGAATTTTTTATTGAATTTGAAACGAATCTACCTTATTTTGTATAACGATTTTCATACAAATTTCATACATATAAAATAATTAAATTTGTATTAAAATAAATATACAAAATGCACGTATAATAAAGTAAATTTGTATTGAAATAGATATGCAAAATACACATTAATAATGTAAATTTGTATCAAAATATATATACGAATACTCATATATATTCAAAATACATATAAAATTATGTAAATAAGTATAAAAATATATATATATATATATCAAATACACCTAAAAGAAATAAAATTCGTTTCAAAATAAATAAACAAAATTCCGATAAAAGAACGTATATTTGTAGGAAAATAAATATACAAAATACACATAAAATTACGAAAATTTGAATAAATATATATACAAAAAAACAAAAAAATAAATTTCAATTTGTATGAAAATAGATATACAAAATACACATATAATTAGTTAAATTTGTATTTAAATACATGTACAAAATACACATAAAATAATGTAAATTTGTATGAAATGAAAACAAATTCACATAAAATAATGTACATTTATATAAAATAGATATACAAAATATACATAGAATAATGTAAAATCGTATCAAAATAAATACACAGAATATCAATAAAATAATGTAATTTTGTATGAAAATAAAGATGCAAAATACCCATAAACTAAAGCATATTTTTTTTAAAAATACATATACAAAAATACACATACAATAATTAAATGTGTATTAAAATTAATATGCAAAATGCACGTACAATGAGGTAAATTTGTATTGAAAAAATATACAAAATGCACATAAAAGTGAAAATTTGTTTAAAAATCTATATACGAATACACATAAAATAATGTAGATTTCTATAGAAATATATATACAAAATACACATGAAATGATGTAAATACGTATAAAAATATTTATCTACAAAATACACATTAAATAATTCTCGTCAAAATAAATAAACAAAATATCAATAAAAGAATGAATATTTGTATGTAAATAAATATACAAAATACACATAAAATTAGGTAAATTTGTATTGAAATAAATATACAAAATACACATAAAATAATGGAAATTTGAATGAAAATATATCAACATATACACTTAAAATAACGTAAATTTGTATCAAATATATAAACAAAATACACATTAAATAATGTAAATATGTATAAAAAAATTATATACAAAACACAAATAGAATAATGTAAAATCGTATCAATAATAAATACACAGAATATTAATAAAATAATGTAAATTTTTATGAAAATAAAGATGCAAATAGCCATAAAATAACGCACTTTTTAAAAAAAATTATATACCAAAATACACATAGAATATTAAAATTTGTATTAAAATAAATATAAAAAATGCACATACTATAAGGTAAATTTGTTTTGAAATAGATATGCAAAATACATATAAAACAATGTAAATTTGTTTCAAAATATATATACGAATACACATAAAATAACGTAGATTTCTATAAAAATTTATACAAAGTACACATAAAATGAAGTAAATACGTATAAAAAAATGAATACAAAATACACATAAAAATCGTATCAAAATAAATAAACAAAATACCAGTAAAAGAAAGTGTATTTTTATAAATATAAATATACAAAATACATACATAAAATATCGTAAATTTGTATAAAACTATATACAAAAATACACAGAAGTTATTATATTTGTATGAAAATATATATACAAAATACAGCTAAAATAAGCTAAATTTGAATTGAAATGTACATACAAAATACATAAAATAATGTAAATCTGTATCAAAATATCTATACAAATACATATAATAACGTAGATTTGTTTAAAAATATATAAAGAAAATACACATTAAGTAATGTAAATACGTATAAAAAATATGTACAAAATACACATATAATCATGTAATTCGTATCAAAATAAATAAACAAAATAGCAATAAAATAGTGTAAATTTGTATGAGAAAACATATACAAATAACGCAAATTTCTATAAAAATATATGTACAAAAATGCACATAAAATAAAGTAAATTTGCATGAAAATATATATACAAAACACACACTAAATAATGTAAATGCGTACATAAAATAACCTAAATTATATACAAAAATACACAAAAATAATTTAAATTTGTTTGAAAAGAAATATACAAAATACACATAAAATTAGGTAAATTTGTATTGAAATACATACACAAAATACACATAAAATAATGTAAATTTGAATGAAAATATATAAACAAATACACTTAAAATAACGTAGAGTTGTATAAAATATATATGCAAGATACACATTAAATAATGTAAATGTGTATAAAAAAATATATACAAAAAACAAATAGAATAATGTAAAATCGTATCAAAATAAATACACAGAATATCAATAAAATAATGTAAATTTGTATGAAAATAAAGATGCAAAATTCCCTAAAATTATCGCATTTTTTTTAAAAATATATATACCAAAATACACATAAAATATTTAAACTTGTATTGAAACATATATACAAAATGCATATACAGAAAGGTAAATTTGTGTTGAAAGAGATATTCAAAAATACATATAAAACAATGTATATTTGTTTCAAAATATGTATACGAATACACATAAAATAAAGTAGATTTCTATAGAAATATATATACAAAATACATATGAAATTATGTAAATACGTATAAAAATATATATATACAAAATACATATCAAATAATGTAAATTCGTGTCAAAATAAATAAACAAAATATCATGAAAAGAATGTGTATTTGTATGAAAATAGATAATAGATAATAAATTTATATAAAATATATATGCAAGATACACATTAAATAATGTAAATATGTATAAAAAAGTATATACAAAAAACAAATAGAATAATGTAAAATCGTATCAAAATAAACACACCGAATTTTAATAAAATTATGTAAATTTGTATGAAAATAAAGATGCAAAATTCCCATAAAATAGCGCATTTCTTATAAAAATATATATACCAAAATACACATAAAATATTTAAATTTGTATTGAAATAAATATACAAAATGCACATACAATAAGGTAAATTTGTCTTGAAAGAGATATGCAAAAATACATATAAAACAATGTAAATTTGTTTCAAAATATATATACGAATACAAATAAAAAAACGTAGATTTCTATAAAAATATATATACAAAATACAAATAAAATTAAGTAAATACGTATAAAAAAATGTATACAAAATACACATAAAATAATGTAAATTCGAATTAAAATAAATAAACAAAATACCAATAAAAGAATGTGTATTTGGATAAATATAAATATACAAAATACACATACAAAATAAACATAAAATAAGGTAGATTTGTAATAAAATATATGTACAAAATACACATAAAATAAAGTAAATTTATATGAAAATATATATACAAATACACATAAAATACCATGAATTTGTATAAAAATATATATTCAAAATAAATATTATATAATGTAAGAGCGTATAAAAATATATATACCAAGTACATATGAAATGAAAATTAAGATGCAAAATACCTATAAAATAACGCATTTTTTATAAAATTATTGATACCAAAATACATATAAAATATTTGAACTTGTATTAAAATAAATACACAAAATGCACATACAATAAGGTAAATTTGTATTGAAATAGATATGCAAAATACATATAAAATAATGTAGATTTGTTTCAAAATATATATACGAATACACATAAAATAACGTAGATTTCTATAAAAATACATATACAAAATACACATAAAATTAAGTAAATACGTATAAAAAAATGTATACAAAATACACATAAAATAATGTAAATTCGTATAAATGTAAATAAACAATATACCAATAAAAGAATGTGTATTTGTATAAATATAAATATACAAAATGCACATAAAATAAAGTAAATTTATATAAAATTATATACATAAAATAACGCAAATTTCTATAAAAATATATGTACAAAAATGAACATTAAATAAATTTGCATAAAAATATATATACAAAACACACATTAGATAATGTAAATGAGTATAAAAATATGTATACAAAATACCTATGAAATAATCTAAATTCGTATCGAATAAAATTAAGAAATACCAATAAAATAATGTAATTTTGGATGAAAATATATATACAAAATACACATAAAATAACCTAAATACAAATACAAATATACACATAAAATAATTTAAAATTGAATGAAATAAATATACAAAATAAACATAAAATAAGGTAAATTTGTAATGAAATATATGAAAAAATACACATAAAATAATGTAAATTTGTATGAAAATATATATACAAATACACATTAAATAACATGAATCTGTATAAAATTTGTATCAAAATATATACTTATACAGACAATAAAATAACGTAGTTTTTTTATGAAAATGTATATACAAAATACACATAAAAAATTTAAATACGTAGAAAAATATATATACAAAAAACACATAAAATAATGTAAATATGTATGAAAATATATAAACAAATACACATAAAATAATGTAAATTTGGATAAAATGTATATACAAAATGAACATTAACTAATGTAAATATGTATAAAAAAAAATATATACAAAAAACACATAGAATAATGTTAAATCGTATCAAAATAAATAGAGAGAATATCAATAAAATAATGTAAATTTGTATGAAAATAAAGATGCAAAATATCCATATAATAACGCATATTTGCATAAAAATATATATACAAAAATACATATAAAATAATTAAATTTGTATTAAAATATATATACAAAATGCACGTACAATAAAGTAAATTTGTATTGAAATAGATATGCAAAATACACATTAATAATGTAAATTTGTATCAAAATATATATACGAATACTCATAAAATAGAGTAAATTTCTATGAAAATATACATACAAAATAGATATACAAAATACACATATAACTAGTTAAATTTGTATTTAAATACATGTACAAAAAACACATAAAATAATGTAGATTTGTATGAAATGAAAACAAATACATTTTATATAAAATATATATACAAAATACACATATAATAATGTAAAATCATATCAAAATAAATACATAGAATATCAATAAAATAATGTAAATTTGTATGAAAATAAAGATGCAAAATACCCATGAAATAAAGCATATTTTTATAAAAATACATATTCAAAAATACACATAGATTAATCAAATTTGTATTAAAATTAATATACAAAATGCACATACAATAAGGTAAATTTGTATTGAAAAAATATGCAAAATACACATAAAACAATGTATATTTGTTTAAAAATATATATACGAATACACATAAAATAACGCAGATTTCTATAGAAAAATACATACAAAATACACTTGAAATAATGTAAATACGTATAAAAATATATATACAAAATACACATTAAATAATGTTAACTCGTGTCAAAATAAATAAACAAAATATCATGAAAAGAATGTATATATGTATGAAAATAGATATACAAAATACACATAAAATAACATAAATTTGTATAAAACTATAAACAAAAATACACAAAAATATTTTAAACTTGTATGAAAATAAATATACAAAAAACATATAAAATTAGGTAAATTTGTATTGAAATACATATACAAAATACACATAAAATAATGTAAATTTGAATGAAAATATATAAACATATAGACTTAAAATAACGTAAAATTGTATCAAATATATATATACAAAAAACACATTAAATAATGTAAATATGAATAAAAAATATATATACAAAAGACAAATAAAATAATGTAAAATCGTATCAAAATAAATACAGAAAATATTAATAAAATAATGTAAATTTGTATGAAAATTAAGATGCAAAATACCCATAAAATAACGCTTTTTTTTATAAAAATATATATACGAAAAAACATAAAATATTTGATTTTGTATTAAAATAAATAGATATACAAAATACACATAAAATAAGCTAAATTTGAATTGAAATATATATACAAAATACATAAAATAATGTAAATTTGAATCAAAATACTTATACAAATACACATATAATAACGTAAATTTTATAAAAATATATAAACAAAATACACATTAAATAATGTAAATACGTATTAAAAAATGTACAAAATACACAAATAATCATGTAATTCGTATCAAAATAAATAGACAAAATACCAATAAAATAATGTTAATTTCTATGAGGAAACATATACAAAATACACATAAATAACGCAAATATCAATAAAAATACATATAATATAATATATTTTTATACATATTTAAAATATTTAATGTATATTTTGTATATATATTTTATCCAAATTTACGTTATTTTATATGTATTTGTACTCGTATATATATTTTGAAACAAATTTACATTGTTTTATATGTATTTTGCATATTTATTTCAATACAAATTTACCTTATTGTATGTGTTTTTTGTATATTTATTTTAATACAAATTTAATTTTTTGATGTGTATTTTGGTATATATATTTTTATAAAAAAAAAAATGCGTTATTTTATGGGTATTTTGCTTCTTTATTTTCATACAAATTTACTTTATTTTATTAATATTCTGTGTATTTATTTTGATACGATTTTACATTATTCTATTTGTGTTTTGTACATATTTTTTTTATACAAATTTACGTTATTTTAAGTGTATTTGTTTATGTATTTTCATTCAAATTTACATTATTTTATGTGTATTTTGTGTATGTATTTCAATACAAATTTACCTAATTTTATGTGTACTTTGTATATTTATTTTCATACAAATTTAAAATATTTCTGTGTATATTTGTATATAGTTTGATACAAATTTAGGTTATTTTATGTGTATTTTGTATATCTATTTTCATACAAATACACATTCTTTTATTGATATTTTGTTTATTTATTTTGACGCGAATTTTATGTGAATTTGTTTTCATTTCATACAAATTTACATTATTTTATGTGTATTTTGTACATGTATTTAAATACAAATTTAATTAATTATATGTGTATTTTGTATATCTATTTTCATACAAATTGAAATTTATTTTTTTTGTTTTTTTGTATATATTTTTATTCAAATTTTCGTAATCTTATAAAAATATGTATACCAAAATACACATAAAATATTTAAATTTGCATTGAAATAAATATACAAAATGCACATACAATAAGGTAAATTTGTATTGAAAGAGATATGGAAAAATACAAATAAAACAATGTAAATTTGTTTCAAAATATATATACGAATACAAATAAAAAAAACGTAGATTTCTATAAAAATATATATACAAAATACACATAAAATTAAGTAAATACGTATAAAAAAATGTATACAAAATACACATCAAATAATGTAAATTCTAATTAAATTAAATAAACAAAATACCAATAAAAGAATGTGTATTTGGATAAAAATGAATATACAAAATACACATACAAAATAAACATAAAATAAGGTAGATTTGTAAAAAATTATATGTACAAAATACACATAAAATAATGTAAATTTATATGAAAATATATATACAAATACACATAAAATACCATGAATTTGTATAAAAATATATATTAAAAAAAAATATTAAATAATGTAAAAGCGTATAAATATATATATACAAAGTACATATAAAATAATGTAAATTCATATCAATATAAAGCAACAAAACACCAATAAAATAATATATATTTGAATGAAAAAAAAAATACAAAATACACATAACATAACTAAAATTTGTATTAAAATATATACAAAAATACATAGAAATAATTTGAGTTTGTATGAAAATAGATATACAAAATACACATACAACTAGGTAAATTTCTTTTGAAATGTATATACAAAATACCCATAAAATATTGTAAATTTGTATCAAAATATATAAACAAATACACATAAAATAACGTAAATTTGAATGAAAAATATATACAAAATACACATAGAATAATGTCTATTCGTATCAAAATGAATGAGCAGAATATTAATAAAATAATGTAAATTTGCATGAAAATAAAGATGCAAAATACCCAAAAAATAAAGCATATGTTTATAAAAATACAGATACAAAAATACACATCGAATAATTAAATTTGTATTAAAATTAATATACAAAATGCGTGTATAATAAGGTAAATTTGTATTGAAAAAATATGCAACATACACGTTTACTCACACAAATTTATATTATTTTATTGGTATTTTGTTTATTTATTTTGATACGAATTACATGATTATATGTGTATTTTGTACATATTTTTTTTATACGTATTTACATTATTTAATGTGTATTTTGTTTATATATTTTCATACAAATTTACGTTATTATGTGTATTTGTATAAATATTTTCATACACATTTACTTTATTTCATGTATTTGTATATATATTTCAATTCAAATTTAGCTTATTTTGTGTGTATTTGTATATATTTTCACAAATTTAATTACTTCTGTGTATTTTTGTATATAGTTTTATATAAATTTACGTTATTTTATGTGTATTTTGTATATTTATATTTATACAAATACACATTCTTTTATTGGTATTTTGTTTATTTATTTTGATACGAATTTACATTTTTTTATGTGTATTTTGTATACATTTTTTATACGTATTTACTTCATTTTATGTGTATTTTGTATATATATTTTTATAGAAATCTACGTTATTTTATGTGTATTCGTATATATATTTTGAAACAAATTTACATTGTTTTATATGTATTTTGCATATCTATTTCAATACAAATTTACCTTATTGTACATATAAAACAATGTAAATTTGTTTCAAAATATATGTACAAATACTCATAAAATAACGTAGATTTCTATAAAAATATATATACAAAATACACATAAAATTAAGTAAATACGTATAAAAAAATGTAAACAAAATACACATAAAATAATGTAAATTCGAAACAAAATAAATAAACAAAATACCAATAAAAGAATGTGTATTTGGATAAATATAAATGTACAAAATACACATACAAAATAAACATAAAATAAGGTAAATTTGTAATGAAATATATGTACAAAATACACATAAAATAATGTAAATTTATATGAAAATATATATACAAATACACATAAAATACCATGAATTTGTATAAAATTATATATTCAAAATAAATATTAAATAATGTAAATGCGTATAAAAATATATATACAAAGTACATATAAAATAATGTAAATTCGTATCAATATAAATCAACAAAATACCAATAAAATAATATATATTTGAATGAAAATAGATTTACAAAATACACATAACCTAACTAAAATTTGTATTGAAATATATACAAAAATACATAAAAATAATTTGAGTTTGTATGAAAATAGATATTCAAAATACACAAAAAACTAGGTAAATTTCTTTTGAAATATATATACAAAATACCAATAAAATATTGTAAATTTGTGTCAAAATATATAAACAAATACACATAAAATAACGTAAATTTGTATGAAAAATATATACAAAATACACACAGAATAATGTCAAATCGTATCAAAATAAATGAGCAGAATATCAATAAAATAACGTAAATTTGTATGAAAATAAAGATGCAAAATACCCATAAAATAAAGCATATTTTTATAAAAATACATATAGAAAAATACACATAGAATAATTAAATTTGTATTAAAATTAATATACAAAATGCATATACAATAAATTTAAATTTGATTATATTGAATGAAAAAATATACAAAATAAACAGAAAATAAGGTAAATTTGTAATAAAATATATGTAAGAATACACATAAAATAATATATATTTGTATGAAAATTTATATACAAGTACACATAAAATAACATGAATTTGTATAAAATTTGTTTCAAAATATACACGAATACACACAATAAAATAACGTAAATTTTTATGAAAATGTATATATAAAATACACATAAAATAATTTAAATACGTAGAAAAATATATATACAAAATACACATAAAATAATGTAAATTCGTAAAAAATTAAATACACAAAATTCCAATAAAAGAATGTATATTTGTAGGAAAATATATATACAAAAACAAATAAAATAACTAAAATTTGTATAAAAATATATACAAAAATACACAAAAATAATTTAAATTTGTTTGAAAATAGATATGCAAAATACACATAAAGTTAGGCAAATTTGTATTGAAATACATATACAAAACTCATATAAAATAATGTAAATTTGTATGAAAATATATAAACAAATACATATAAAATAACGCAAATTTGGATAAAATATATATACCAAATATACATTAAATATTTTAAATATGTATAAAAATATATTATATTATATATATTTTTATTGACATTTGCGTTATTTATGTGTATTTTGTATATGTTTTCTCATAGAAATTTACATTATTTTATTGGTATTTTGTCTATTTATTTTGATACGAATTACATGATTATTTGTGTATTTTGTACATTTTTTTATACGTATTTACATTATTTAATGTATATTTTCTTTATATATTTTTATACAAACTCACGCTATTATATCTGTATTTCTATAAATATTTTGATACAAATTTACATTATTTTATGTATTTTGTATATATATTTCAATTCAAATTTAGCTTATTTTATGTGTATTTTGTATATCTATTTATATTAATACAAAATCAAATATTTTATGTTTTTTCGTATATATATTTTTATAAAAAATACGCTATTTTATGGGTATTTTGCATCTTAATTTTCATACAAATTTACATTATTTTATTAATATTTTCTGTATTTATTTTGATACGATTTTACATTATTTTATTTGTGTTTTATATATATATTTTTTAACATATTTACATTATTTAATGTTTTTTTTGTATATAATTTGATACAAATTTACGTTATTTTAAGTCTATACGTTTATATATTTTCATTCAAATTTACATTATTTTATGTGTATTTTGTATATGTATTTCAATACAAATTTACCTAATTTTATATGTTTTTTGTATATTTATTTTCATACAAGTTTAAATTATTTTTGTGTATTTTTGTATATAGTTTTATACAAATTTAGGTTATTTTATATGTATTTTGAATATCTATTTTCATACAAATACACATTCTTTTCATGATATTTTGTTTATTTATTTTGACACGAATTAACATTATTTAATGTGTATTTTGTATATATATTTTATCCAAATTTACATTATTTTATGTGTATTTGTTTATATATTTTCATACATATTTACATTATTTTATGTGTTTTTTGTATATATATTTTTCTTATATATTTTTATGCAGATTTATTTAATGTTCAGTTTTGTACAAATATTTTTATAGAAATTTGCGTTATTTTATGTATATAGTTTTATATAAATTTACGTTATTTTATGTGCATTTTGTATATTTATATTTATACAAATACACATTATTTTATTGGTATATTGTTTATTTACATTTATACGAATTTACATTATTTTATGTGTATTTTGTATACATTTTTTTTATACGTATTTACTTAATTTTATGTGTATTTTATATATATATATATATATATATATATATATATATATATATATATATATATATATATATATATATATATATATATATATATATATAAATATATATATATATATATATATTTTTTTTTTATAGAAATCTACGTTATTTTATGTGTATTCGTATATATATTTTGAAACAAATTTACATTATTTTATATGTATTTTGCATATCTATTTCAATACAAATTTACCTTATTGTATGTGCATTATGTATATTTATTTTAATACAGGTTCAAATATTTTATGTGTATTTTGGTATCAATAATTTAAAAAAAAAATGCGTTATTTTATAGGTATTTTCCATCTTAATTTTCATTTTATATGTACTTTGTATATATATTTTTATACGCTTTTACATTATTTAATATTTATTTTGAATATATATTTTTATACTAATTCATGGTATTTTATGTGTATTTGTATATATATTTTCATATAAATTTACATTATTTTATGTGTATTTTGTACATATATTTTATTACAAATCTACCTTATTTTATGTTTATTTTCTATGTGTATTTTGTATATTTATATTTATCCAAATACACATACTTTTATTGGTATTTTGTTTATTTATTTTAATTCGAATTTACATTATTTTATGTGTATTTTGTATACATTTTTTTTATACTTATTTACTTAATTTTATGTGTATTTTGTATATATATTTTTATAGAAATCTACGTTTTTTCATTGTATTCGTATATATATTTTGAAACAAATTTACATTGTTTTATATGTATTTTTGCATATCTCTTTCAAGACAAATTTACCTTATTGTATGTGCATTTTGTATATTTATTTCAATACAAATTTAAATATTTTGTGTATTTTGGTATATATATTTTTATAAGAAATGCGCTATTTGATGGGAATTTTGCATCTTTATTTTCATACAAATTTACATTATTTTATTAATATTCGGTGTATTTATTTTGATACGATTTTACATTATTCTATTTGTTTTTTGTATATACTTTTTTATACATATTTACATTATTTAATGTGTATCTTGCATATACATTTTATACAAATTTATTATCTATTATCTATTTTCATACAAATACACATTCTTTTCATGATATTTTGTTTATTTATCTTGACACGAATTTACATTATTTGATATGTATTTTGTATATATATTTTTATACGTATTTACATAATTTCATATGTATTTTGTATATATATTTATATAGAAATCTACTTTATTTTATGTGTATTCGTATATATATTTTGAAACAAATTTACATTGTTTTATATATATTTTTGAATATCTCTTTCAATACAAATTTACCTTACTGTATATGCATTTTGTATATTTATTTCAATACAAATTTAAATATTTTATGTGTATTTTGGTATATATATTTTTATAAAAAATGCGATAATTTTTGGGAATTTTGCATCTTTATTTTCATACAAATTTACATTACTTTATTGATATTCTGTGTATTTATTTTGATACGATTTTACATTATTCTATTTGTTTTTTGTATATATTTTTTTATACTCATTTACTTTATTTAATGTGTATCTTGGATATATATTTTATACAAATTTACGTTATTTTAAGTGTATTTGTTTATATATTTTCATTCAAATTTACATTATTTGATGTGTATTTTGTATATGTATTTCAATACAAATTTACCTAATTTTATGTGTATTATGTAGATTTCTTTACAAAAAAAAATTGAATTATTTTTGTGTATTTTTGTATATAGTTTTATACAAATTTAGGTTATTTTATGTACGCATTTACATTATTTAGTGTGTGTTTTTATAAATATTTTTATGGAAATTTACTTTATTTTATGTGCACTTTTGTACATATATTTTTATAGAAATTTGCGTTATTTATATATGTTTTCTCATACAAATTTACATTATTTTATTGCTATTTTGTTTATTTATTTTGATACGAATTACATGATTATATGTGTATTTTGTACATATTTTTATACGTATTTACATTACTTAATGTGTATTTTGTTTATATATTTTTAAACAAATCTACGTTATTATATGTATTTGTATAAATATTTTGATACAGATTTACATTATTTTACGTATTTTGTATGTACATTTCAATTCAAATTTAGCTTATTTTAGCTGTATTTTGTATATATATTTTCATATAATTTTTAATAACTTCTGTGTATTTTTGTATATAGTTTTATACAAATTTACGATATTTTATGTGTATTTTGTATATTTATATTTATACAAATACACTTTCTTGTACTGGTATTTTGTTTATTTATTTTGATACGATTTTTTTTTTGTGTATTTTATATTCATTTTTTTATACGTATTTACTTCATTTTATTTGTATTTTGTATATATTTTTATTGAAATCAAGGTTATTTTATGTGTATTCGTATATATATTTTGAAACAAAGTTACATTGTTTTATATGTATTTTGGATATCTATTTCAATACAAATTTACCATACAGTATGTGCAATTTTTATATTTATTTTCATACAAATTTTAATATTTTATGTGTATTTTGGTATATATATTTTTATAAAAAATGCGTTATTTTATGGCTATTTTGCATCTTTATTTTCAAACAAATTTACATTATTTTATTAATATTCTGTGTATTTATTTTGATACGATTTTATATTATTCTATTTGTGTTTTGTATATATTTTTTTATACATATTTACATTATTTAATTAGTATTTTTTATATATATTTGAAACAAATTTACGTTATTTTAAGTGTATATGTTTATATATTTTCATTGAAACTTCCATTATTTTATGTGTATTTTGTATATGTATTTCAATACAAATTTACCTAATTTTATGTGTATTTTGTATATTTATTTTCATACAAATTTAAATTATTTTTGTGTATTTTTGTATATAGTTTAATACAAACTTAGGTTATTTTATGAGTATTTTGTATATCTATTTTCATACAAATACACATTCTTTTATTGATTTTTTGTTTATTTATTTTGACCAGAATTTAAATTATTTAATGTGTATTTTGTATATATATTTTTATACGTATTTACATCATTTCATTTGTATTTTGTATATATATTTCTATAGAAATGTACGTTATATTTTGTGTATTCGTATATACATTTTTAAAGAAATTTACACTTTTATGTGTATTTTGCATATTTTTTCAATACAAATTTACCTTATTGTATATGCATTTTGTATATTAATTTTAATACAAATTTAATTATTCTATGTGTATTTTTGTATATGTATTTTTTTAAAAATATGCTTTATTTTATGGGTATTTTGTATCTTTATTTTCATACAAATTTACATTATTTTATTGATATTCTGCTCATTCATTTTGATACGATTTGACATTATTCTATGTGTATTTTGTATATATTTTTCATACAAATTTACGTTATTTTATGTGTATTTGTTTATATATTTTGACACAAATTTACAATATTTTATGGGTATTTTGTATATATATTTCAAAAGAAATTTACCTTGTTTTATGTGTATTTTGAATATCTATTTTCATACAAACTCAAATTATTTTTATGTATTTTTGTATATATTTCAAGATAAATGTTAGTTATGTTATGTGTATTTTGTAAATCTATTTTTATTCAAATATATATTATTTTATTGGTATTTTGTTGATTTATATTGATACGAGTTTACATTACTTTATATGTACTTTTTATATATATTTTTATACGCATTTACATTATTTAATGTTTATTTTGAATATATAATTTTATACAAATTCATGGTATTTTATGTGTATTTGTATATATATTTTCATATAAATTTACATTATTTTATGTGTATTTTGTACATATATTTCATTACAAATTTACCTTATTTTATGTTTATTTTGTATGTGTATTTTGTACATTTATATTTATACAAATACACATTCTTTTATTGATATTTTGTTTATTTACTTTGTTTCGAATTTATGTTATTTTATGTGTATTTTGTTTACATTTTTTTATACGTATTTACCTAATTTTATGTGTATTTTGTATATATATTTTTATAGAAATCTACGTTATTTTATGTGTATTCGTATATATATTTTGAAACAAATTTACATTGTTTTATATGTATTTTTGCATATCTCTTTCAATAGAAGTTTACCTTATTGTATGTGCATTTTGTATATCTATTTCAATACAAGTTTAAATATTTTATGTGTATTTTGGTATATATATTTTTATAAGAAATGCGCTATTTGATGGAAATTTTGCATCTTTATTTTCATACAAATTTACATTATTTTATTAATATTCGGTGTATTTATTTTGATACGATTTTACATTATTCTATTTGTTTTTTGTATATATATTTTTTTATACATATTTACATTATTTAATGTGTATCTTGCATATATATTTCATACAAATTTATTATCTATTATTTATTTTCATAAAAATACACATTCTTTTCATGATATTTTGTTTATTTATTTTGACACGAATTTACATTACTTAATATGTATTTTATATATATATTTTTATACGTATTTACATAATTTCATGTGTATTTTGTATATATATTTCTATAGAAATCTACGTTATTTTATGTGTATTCGTATATATATTTTGAAACAAATTTACACTGTTTTATTTGTATTTTGCGTTTTTTTCAATACAAATTTACCTTATTGTATGTGTGCATTTTGTATATTAATTTTAATACAAATTTAATTATTCTATGTGTATTTTTGTATATGTATTTTTTTTTTTAAATATGCTTTATCTTATGGGTATTTTGCATCTTTATTTTCATACAAATTTAAATTATTTTATTGATATTCTGTGTACTTATTTTGATACGATTTTACATTATTCTATGTATAACAAAAATAAATACAAAATACACAAAAATAGATATGCAAAATACATATAAACAATGTAAATTTGTTTCAAAATATTTATACGAATACACATGAAATAAGGTAGATTTCTATAAAAATATATATATACAAAATACACATAAAATTAAGTAAATACGTATAAAAAATGTATACAAAATACACATAAAATAATGTAAATTAGTATCAAAATAAATAAACAAAATACCAATAAAAGAATGTGTATTTGTATAAATATATATATACAAAATACACATTAAATAATATAAATTTGTTTAAAACTATACAAAATACACATGAAATGATGTAAATACGTATAAAATATATATACAAAATACATATTAAATAATGTAAATTCGCGTCAAAATAAATAAACAAAATATCAATAAAAGAATGTGTATTTGTATGAAAATAGATATACAAAATACACATAAAACTATGTAAATTTCTTTTGAAATATATATACAAAATACCCATAAAATATTGTAAATTTGTGTCAAAATATATACACAAATACATATAAAATAACGTAAATTTGTATGAAAAATATATACAAAATACACATAGAATAATGTCAAATCGTATCAAATGAATGAGCAGAATATCAATAAAATAACGTAAATTTGTATGAAAATAAAGACGCAAAATACCCATAAAATAAAACATATTTTTATAAAAATACATATAGAAAGATACACATAGAATAATTAAATTTGTATTAAAATTAATATAAAAAATGCATATACAATAAATTTAAATTTGATTATATTGAATGAAAAAATATACAAAATAAACATAAAATAAGGTAAATTTGTAATAAAATATATGTAAGAATACACATAAAACAATATCAATTTTTATGAAAATATATATACAAATACACATAAAATAACATGAATTTGTATAAAATTTGTTTCAAAATATATACGAATACACACAATAAAATAACGTAAATTTTTATGAAAATGTATATATAAAATACACATAAAATAATTTAAATACGTAGAAAAATATATATACAAAATACACATAAAATAATGTAAATTCGTAAAAAATTAAATACAAAAAATTACAAAAAAAGAATTTATATTTGAAGGAAAATATATAAACAAAAACAAATAAAATAACTAAAATTTGTATAAAAATATATACAAAAATACACAAAAATAATTTAAATTTTTTGAAAATAGATATGCAAAATACACATAAAGTTAGGCAAATTTGTATTGAAATACATATACAAAACTCACATAAAATAACGTAAATTTGGATAAAATATATATACAAAATATACATTAAATATTTTAAATATGTATAAAAATATATTATATTATATATATTTTTATTGATATTTGCGTTATTTATGTATATTTTGTATATGTTTTCTCATAGAAATTTACATTATTTTATTGGTATTTTGTCTATTTATTTTGATACGAATTACATGATTAATTGTGTATTTTGTACATTTTTTTTATACGTATTTACATTATTTAATGTGTATTTTGTTTATATATTTTTATACAAATTTACGTTATTATATGTGTATTTGTATAAGTATTTTGATACAAATTTACATTATTTTATGTATTTTTATATATATTTCAATTCAAATTTAGCTTATTTTATGTGTATTTTGTATATCTATTTATTTTAATACAAAATCAAATATTTTATGTTTTTTCGTATATATATTTTTATAAAAAAATGCGTTATTTTATGGGTATTTTGCATCTTAATTTTCATACAAATTTACATTATTTTATTAATATTGTCTGTATTTATTTTGATACTATTTTACATTATTTTATTTGTGTTTTGTGTATATTTTTTTTATACATATTTACATTATTTAATGTGTTTTTTGTTTATATATTTTCATTCAAATTTACATTATTTTATGTGTATTTTGTATATATATTTCAATACAAATTTCCCTAATTTTATATGTTTTTTGTATATTTATTTTCATACAAGTTTAAATTATTTTTGTGTATTTTTGTATATAGTTTTATACAAATTTAGGTTATTTTATGTGTATTTTGTATATCTATTTTCATACAAATACACATTCTTTTCATGATATTTTGTTTATTTATTTTGACACGAATTAACATTATTTAATGTGTATTTTGTATATATATTTTTATACGTATTTACATTATTTCAAGTGTATTTTGTATATATATTTCTATAGAGATCTGCGTTATTTTATGTGTATTCGTATATATATTTTGAAACAAATTTACATTGTTTTATGTGTATTTTGCATATGTTTTTAATACAAATTTTCCTTATTGTATGTGCATTTTGTATATTAATTTTAATACAAATTTGATTAATCTATGTGTATTTTTGTATATGTATTTTTAAAAAAATATGCTTTATTTTATGGGTATTTTGCATCTTTATTTTCATACAAATTTACATTATTTTATTGATATTCTGTGTATTTATTTTGATATGATTTTACATTATTCTATGTGTATTTTGTATATATATTTTATATAAAATGTATTTGTTTTCATTTCATACAAATCTACATTATTTTATGTGTTTTTTGTACATGTATTTAAATACAAATTTAACTAGTTATATGTGTATTTTGTATATCTATTTTGTATGTATATTTTCATAGAAATTTACTCTATTTGATGAGAATTCGTATATATATTTTGATACAAATTTACATTATTAATGTGTATTTTGCATATCTATTTCAATACAAATTTACTTTATTGTACGTGCATTTTGTATATTTATTTTAATACAAATTTAATTATTTAATATGTATTTTTGTATATATACTTTTATGCAAATATTCGTTATTATATGGATATTTTGCATCTTTATTTTCATACAAATTTACATTATTTTATTGATATTCACTTTATTTATTTTGTTGCGATTTAACATTATTCTATGTGTTTTTGGATATATTTTTTTATATATATATTTACATTATTTAATGTTCATTTTCTATATATATTTTATCTAAATTTACATTATTTTATGTGTATTTGTTTATATATTTTCATACATATTTACATTATTTTATGTGTTTTTTGTATATATATTTTTCTACGTATTTAAATTATTTTATGTGTGTTTTGTATATACATTTCCATAAAAAAAATTACGTTATTTTATTGTGTGTATAAGTATATATTTTGACACAAATTTTATACAAATTCATATTATTTAATGTGTATTTGTATATATATTTTCATACAAATTTATATTATTTTATGTGTATTTTTTCATATATTTCATTACAAATTTACTATATTTTATGTTTATTTTGTATATTTATTTCATTCAATTTTAAATTATTTTATTTGTATATTTGTATTTGTATTTAGGTTATTTTATTTGTATTTTGTATATATATTTTCATCCAAAATTACATTATTTTATTGGTATTTCTTAATTTAAATCGATACGAATTTAGATTATTTCATAGGTATTTTGTATACATATTTTTATACTCATTTATATTATCTAATGTGTGTTTTGTATATATATTTTTATGCAAATTTATCTAATGCTCATTTTTGTACATATATTTTTATAGAAATTTGCGTTATTTTATGTATATAGTTTTATATAAAGTTACGTTATTTTATGTGCATTTTGTATATTTATATTTATACAAATACACATTCTTTTATTGGTATATTGTTTATTTTCATTTATACGAGTTTATATTATATTATGTGTATTTTGTATACATTTTTTTATACGTATTTACTTAATTTTATGTGTATTTTGTATATGTATTTTTATAGAAATCTACGTTATTTTATGTGTATTCGTATATATATTTTGAAACAAATTTACATTATTTTATATGTATTTTGCATATCTATTTCAATACAAATTTACCTTATTGTATGTGCATTTTGTATATTTATTTTAATACATGTTCAAATATTTTATGTGTATTTTGGTATCAATAATTGTATAAAAAATGCGTTATTTTATAGGTATTTTGCATCTTAATTTTCATTTTATATGTACTTTGTATATATATTTCTATACGCTCTTACATTATTTAATATTTATTTTGAATATATATTTTTATACAAATTCAAGGTATTTTATGTGTATTTGTATATATATTTTCATATAAATTTACATTATTGTATGTGTATTTTGTACATATATTTTATTACAAATCTACCTTATTTTATGTTTATTTTGTATGTGTATTTTGTATATATATATTTATCCAAATACACATTCTTTTATTGGTATTTTGTTTATTTATTTTAATTCGAATTTACATTATTTTATGTGTATTTTGTATACATTTTTTTATACGTATTTACTTAATTTTATGTGTATTTTGTATATATATTTTTATAGAAATCTACGTTTTTTTATTTGTATTCGTATATATATTTTGAAACAAATTTACATTGTTTTATATGTATTTTTGCATATCTCTTTCAATATAAATTTACCTTATTGTATGTGCATTTTGTATATTTATTTCAATACAAATTTTAAAATTTTATGTGTTTTTTGGTATATATATTTTTATAAGAAATGCGCTATTTTATGGGAATTTTGCATCTTTATTTTCATAGAAATTTACATTATTTTATTAATATTCAGTGTATTTATTTTGATACGATTTTACATTATTCTATTTGTTTTTTGTATATACTTTTTTATACATATTTACATTATTTATTATGTATCTTGCATATATATTTTATAGAAATTTATTATCTATTATCTATTTTCATACAAATACACATTCTTTTCATGATATTTTGTTTATTTATTTTGACACGAATTTACATTATTTGATATGTATTTTGTATATATATTTTTATACGTATTTACATAATTTCATAAGTATTTTGTATATATATTTAATAGATATTCAAAATACACATAAAATAACCTAAATTTGCATCAAACTATATACAAAAACACACAAAAATATTTTAAATTTGTATGAAAATAAATATACAAAATACACATAAAATTAGGTAAATTTGTATGGAAATACATATACAAAATACACATAAAATAATGTAAATTTGAATGAAAATACATAAACAAATACACTTAAAAGAACATAAATTTGTATAAAAAAATATATACAAAACACAAATAGAATAATGTAAAATCGTATCAAAATAAATACACAGAATATTAATAAAATAATGTAAATTTGTATGAAAATAAGGAGGCAAAATACCCATAAAATAACGCTTTTTTTTTTTATAAAAATATATATACCAAAATACACATAAAAAAATTACATTTGTATTAAAATAAATATATAAAAAACACATACAATAAGGTAAATTTGTATTGAAATAGATATGCAAAATACATATAAAGGAATGTAAATTTGTTTCAAAATATGTATACGAATACACATAAAATAACGTAGATTTCTATGAATATATATATACAAAATACACATAAAATGAAGTAAATACGTATAAAAAAGTATACAAAATACACATAAAATAATGTAAATTCGTATCAAAATAAATAAACAAAATACCAATAAAAGAATATGTATTTCTAAAATTTAAATATACAAAATACACATAAAATAGCATATATTTATATAAAACTGTATACAAAAATACACAGAAGTAATTAAATTTGTATGAAAATATATACAAAATACACACAAAATAAGCTATATATGAATTGAAATATATATACAAAATACATGAAATAAAGTAAATTTTTATCAAAATATTTATACAAATACACATATAATAACGTAAATTTGTATGAAAATATATAAACAAAATACACATTAAATAATGTAAATACGTAAAAAAAAATGTGTACAAAATACACATATAATCATGTAAATCGTATCAAAATAAATAAACAAAATACCAATAAAATAATATAAATTTGTATGAGTAAACGTGTATGTTGCATATTTTTTCAATACAAATTTACCTTATTATATACGCATTTTGTATATTAATTTTAATACAAATTTAATTATTCGATGTGTATTTTTGTATCTGTATTTTTATAAACATATGCTTTATTTTTTGGGTATTTTGCATATTTATTTTCATTCAAATTTACATTATTTTATTGATATTCTGCTCATTCATTTTGTTACGAATTGACATTATTCTATGTGTATTTTGTATATATTTTTCATGCAAATTTACGTTATTTTATGTTTATATATTTTGACACAAATCTACAATATTTAATGGCTATTTTGTATATACATATCAAAAGAAATTTACCTAGTTTTATGTGTATTTTGTATATCTATTTTCATACAAACTCAAATTATTTCTATGTATTTTTGTATATATTTTAATACAAATTTTAGTTATGTTATGTGTATTTTGTAAAATTTATTTTCATTCAAATATATATTATTTTATTGGTGTTTTGTTGATTTATATTGATACGAATTTACATTATTTTATATGTACTTTGTATATATATTTTTATACGCTTTTACATTATTTAATATTTATTTTGAATATATATTTTATACAAATTCATGGTATTTTATGTGTATTTGTATATATATTTTCATTTAAATTTACATTATTTTATGTATATTTTGTACATATATTTTATTACAAATCTACCTTATTTTATGTTTATTTTGTAAATGTATTTTGTATATTTATATTTATCCAAATACACATTCTTTTATTGGTATTTTGTTTATTTATTTTAAATCGAATTTACATTATTTTATGTGTATTTTGTACACATTTTTTTATACGTATTTACTTAATTTTATGTGTATTTTGTATATATATTTTTATAGAAATCTACGTTTTTTTATTTGTATTTGTTTATATGTTTTGAGACATATTTACATTGTTTTATATGTATTTTTGCATATCTCTTTCAATACAAATTTACCTTATTGTATGTGCATTTTGTATATTTATTTCAATACAGATTTAAATATTTTATGTGTATTTTTATATACATTTTTTTATAAGAAATGCGCTATTTATGGGAATTTTGCATCTTTATTTTCATACAAATTTACATTATTTTATTAATATTCGGTGTATTTATTTTGATACGATTTTATATTATTCTATTTGTTTTTTGTATATACTTTTTATACATATTTACATTATTTAATGTGTATCTTGCATACATATTTTATACAAATTTATTATCTATTATCTATTTTCATACAAATACACATTCTTTTCATCATATTTTGTTTATTTATTTTGACACGAATTTACATTATTTGATATGTATTTTGTATATATATTTTTATACGTATTTACATAATTTCATATGTATTTTGTATATATATTTCTATAGAAATCTACTTTATTTTATGTGTATTCGTATATATATTTTGAAACAAATTTACATTGTTTTATATGTATTTTTTAATATCTCTTTCAATACAAGTTTACCTTACTGTATATGCATTTTGTATATTTATTTCAATACAAATTTAAATATTTTATGTGTATTTTGGTATATATATTTTTTATAAAAAATGCGATAATTTTTGAGAATTTTGCATCTTTATTTTCATACAAATTTACATTATTTTATTGATATTCTGTGTATTTATTTTGATACGATTTTACATTATTCTATTTGTTTTTTGTATATATTTTTTTATACACATTTACATTATTTAATGTGTATCTTGCATATATATTTTATACAAATTTACGTTATTTTAAGTATATTTGTTTATATATTTTCATTCAAATTTACATTATTTGATGTGTATTTTGTATATGTATTTCAATACAAATTTACCTAATTTTATGTGTATTTTGTATATTTCTTTTCAAACAAATTTAATTTATTTTTGTGTATTTTTCTATATAGTTTTATACAAATTTAGGTTATTTTATGTACGCATTTACATTATTTAGTGTGTGTTTTGTATATATATTTTTATGCAAATTTACTTTATTTTATGTGCATTTTTGTACATATATTTTTATAGAAATTTGCGTTATTTGTATATGTTTTCTCATACAAATTTACATTATTTTATTGCTATTTTGTTTATTTATTTTGATACGAATTACATGATTATATGTGTATTTTGTACATATTTTTTATACGTATTTACATTACTTAATGTGTATTTTATCTATATATTTTTAAACAAATCTACGTTATTATATATATTTGTATAAATATTTTGATACAGATTTAACTTATTTTATGTATTTTGTATGTACATTTCAATTCAAATTTAGCTTTTTTTAGCTGTATTTTGTATATATATTTTCATACAAATTTAATAACTTTTGTGTATTTTTTTATATAGTTTTATACAAATTTACGATATTTTATGTGTATTTTGTATATTTATATTTATAGAAATACACTTTCTTTTACTGGTATTTTGTTTATTTATTTTGATACGATTTTTATGTTTATTTTGTATTCATTTTTTTATACGTATTTACTTCATTTTATATGTATTTTGTATATATTTTTATAGAAATCTACGTTATTTTATGTGTATTCGTATATATATTTTGAAACAAATTTACATTGTTTTATATGTATTTTTGAATATCTCTTTCAATACAAATTTACCTTACCATATATACCAAAATACACATAAAAAAATTAAATTTGTATTAAAATAAATATATAAAAAACACATACAATAAGGTAAATTTGTATTGAAATAGATATGCAAAATACAAATAAAACAATGTAAATTTGTTTCAAAATATATATACGAATACACATAAAATAACGTAGATTTCTATAAAAATTTATATAAAAAATATACATAAAATGAAGTACATACGTATAAAAAAAATGTATACAAAATACACATAAAATAATGTAAACTCGAATGAAAATAAATATACAAAATACCAATAAAAGAATGTGTATTTGTATAAATATAAATATACAAAATACACATAAAATAACGTAAATTTATATAAAACTATATACAAAAATACACAGATGAATTTTAATTTGTATGAAAATAGATATACAAAATAAGGTAAATTCGTTTCAAATTCAATAAACAAAATTCAGATAAAAGAACGTATATTTGAAGAAAAAATAAATATACAAAATACACATAAAATAACGAAAATTTGTATGAAAATATATAAAAAAATAAACAAAAATAAATTCAATTTGTATGAAAATAAATATACAAAATACACATGTATTTTGTATATCTATTTTCACACAAATTTAATTACTTTTGTGTATTTTTGCATGTAGTTTTATATAAATTTACGTTATTTTATTTGTATTATTCTATTTATTTTTTGTATATATTTTTTTTATACATATTTACATTATTTAATGTGTATCTTGCATATATATTTCATACAAATTTATAATCTATTATTTATTTTCATACAAATACACATTCTTTTCATGATATTTTGTTTATTTATTTTGACACGAATTTACATTACTTAATATGTATTTTATATATATATATTTTTTTTTACGTATTTACATAATTTCATGTGTATTTTGTATATATATTTCTATAGAAATCTACGTTATTTTATGTGTATTCGTATATATATTTTGAAACAAATTTACAGTTTTATTTGTATTTTGCGTTTTTTTTCAATACAAATTTACCTTATTGTATGTGTGCATTTTGTATATTAATTTTAATACAAATTTAATTATTCTATGTTTATTTTTGTATATGTATTTAAAAAAAAATATGCTTTATCTTATGGGTATTTTGCATCTTTATTGTCATACAAATTTAAATAATTTTATTGATATTCTGTGTACTTATTTTGATACTATTTTACATTATTCTATGTATAAGAAAAATAAATACAGAATACACAAAAAAAGATATGCAAAATACATATAAACAATGTAAATTTGTTTCAAAATATATATACGAATACACATGAAATAAGGTAGATTTCTATAAAAATATATATACAAGATACACATGAAATTAAGTAAATACGTATAAAAAATGTATACAAAATACACATAAAATAATGTAAATTAGTATCAAAATAAATAAACGAAATACCAATAAAAGAATGTGTATTTGTATAAATATATATATACAAAATACTCATTAAATAATATAAACTTGTTTAAAACTATACAAAATACACATGAAATTATGTAAATACGTATAAAAATATATATACAAAATACACATTAAATAATGTAAATTCGCGTCAAAATAAATAAACAAAATATCAATAAAAGAATGTGTATTTGTATGAAAATATATATACAAAATACACAAAAATAACCTAAATTTGTACCAACCTATATACAAAAATACACAAAAATATTTTAAATTTGTATGAAAATAAATATACAAAATACACATAAAATTAGGTAAATTTGTATGGAAATACATACAGAAAATACACATAAAATAATGTATATGTGAATGAAAATACATAAACAAATACACTTAAAATAACGTAAATTTGTATATAAAAATATGTACAAAACACAAATAGAATAATGCAAAATCGTATCAAAATAAATACACAGAATATTAATAAAATAATGCAAATTTGTATGAAAATAAAGAAGCAAAATACCCATAAAATAACGCATTTTTTTTTATAAAAATATATATACCAAAATACACATAAAAAAATTAAATTTGTATTAAAATAAATATACAAAAAACACATACAATAAGGTAAATTTGTATTGAAATAGATATGCAAAATACATATAAAACAATGTAAATATGTTTCAAAATATATATACGAATACACATAAACTAACGTAGATTTCTATAAAAATATATATACCAAATACACATAAAATAAAGTAAATACGTATAAAAAAATGTATACAAAATACACATAAAATAATATAAATTCGTATCAAAATAAATAAACAAAATACCAATAAAAGAATGTGTATTTGTATAAATATAAATATACAAAATACACATAAAATAACGTAAATTTATATAAAACTATATACAAAAATACACAGAAGTAGTTAAATTTGTATGAAAATATAAACAAAATACACACAAAATAAGCTAAATTTGAATTGAAATATATATATAAAATACATGAAATAAAGTAAATTTGTATGAAAATATTTATACAAATACACATATAATAACGTAAATTTGTATGAAAATATATAAACAAAATACACATTAAATAATGTAAGTACGTATATAAAAATATGAACAAAATACACATATAATCATGTAATTCGTATCAAAATAAATAAACAAAATACCAATAAAAAAATATAAATTTGTATTTGTAAACGTGTATTTTGCATATTTTTTCAATACAAATTTAGCTTATTATATACGCATTTTGTATATTAATTTTAATACAAATTTAATTATTCGATGTGTATTTTTGTATCTGTATTTTTATAAACATATGCTTTATTTTTGGGGCATTTTGCATCTTTATTTTCATACAAATTTACATTATTTTATTGATATTCTGCTCATTCATTTTGATACGAATTGACATTATTCTATGTGTATTTTGTATATATTTTTCATACAAATTTACGTTATTTTATGTGTATTTGTTTACATATTTTGACACAAATTTACAATATTTTATGGGTATTTTGTATATACATTTCAAAAGAAATTTACCTAGTTTTATGTGTATTTTGTATATCTATTTTCATACAAACTCAAATTATTTCTATGTATTTTTGTATATATTTTAATACAAATTTTAGTTATGTTATGTGTATTTTGTAAATTTATTTTCATTCAAATATATATTATTTTATTGGTGTTTTGTTGATTTATATTGATACGAATTTACATTATTTTATATGTACTTTGTATATATATTTTTATACGCTTTTACATTATTTAATATTTGTTTTGAATATATATTTTTATACAAATTCATGGTATTTTATGTGTATTTGTATATATATTTTCATATAAATTTACATTATTTTATGTGTATTTTGTACATATATTTTATTACAAATCTACCTTATTTTATGTTTATTTTTTATGTGTATTTTGTATATTTATATTTATCCAAATACACATTCTTTTATTGGTATTTTGTTTATTTATTTTAATTCGAATTTACATTATTTTATGTGTATTTCGTATACATTTTTTTATACGTATTTACTTAATTTTATGTGTATTTTGAATATATATTTTTATAGAAATCTACGTTTTTTTATTTGTATTCGTATATATATTTTGAAACAAATTTACATTGTTTTATATGTATTTTTGCATATCTCTTTCAATACAAATTTACCTTATTGTATGTGCATTTTGTATATTTATTTCAATGCAAATTTAAATATTTTATGTGTATTTTGGTATATATATTTTTATAAGAAATGCGCTATTTTATGGGAATTTTGCATCTTTATTTTCATACAAATTTACATTATTTTATTAGTATTCGGTGTATTTATTTTGATACGATTTTACATTATTCTATTTGTTTTTTGTATATACTTTTTTATACATATTTACATTATTTACTGTGTATCATGCATATATATTTTATACAAATTTATTATCTATTATCTATTTTCATACAAATACGCATTCTTTTCATGATATTTTGTTTATTTATTTTGACACGAATTTACATTATTTGATATGTATTTTGTATTTATATTTTTATACGTATTTACATAATTTCATATGTATTTTGTATATATATTTCTATAGAAATCTACTTTATGTGTATTCGTATATATATTTTGAAACAAATTTACATTGTTTTATATGTATTTTTGAATATTTCTTTCAATACATATTTCCTTACTTTATGAGCATTTTGTATATTTATTTCAATACAAATTTTAATATTTTATGTGTATTTTGGTAAATATATTTTTATAAAAAATGCGATAATGTTTTGGGAATTTTGCATCTTTATTTTCATACAAATTTACATTATTTTATTGATATTCTGTGTATTCATTTTGATACGATTTTACATTATTCTATTTGTTTTTTGGATATATTTTTTTATACACATTTACATTATTTAATGTGTATCTTGCATATATATTTTATACAAATTTACGTTATTTTAAGTGTATTTGTTTATATATTTTCATTCAAATTTACATTATTTGATGTGTATTTTGTATATGTATTTCAATATAAATTTACCTAATTTTATGTGTATTTTGTATATTTCTTTTCAAACAAATTTAAATTATTTTTGTGTATTTTTGTATATAGTTTTATACAAATTTAGGTTATTTTATGTACGCATTTACATTATTTAGTGTGTGTTTTGTATATATATTTTTATGCAAATTTACTTTATTTTATGTGCATTTTTATACATATATTTTTATAGAAATTTGCGTTATTTGTATATGTTTTTTCATACAAATTTACATTATTTTATTGCTATTATGTTTATTTATTTTGATACGAATTACATGATTATATGTGTATTTTGTACATATTTTTATTCGTATTTACATTACTTAATGTGTATTTTGTTTATATATTTTTAAACAAATCTACGTTATTATATGTATTTGTATAAATATTTTGATACAGATTTAAATTATTTTATGTATTTTGTATGTACATTTCAATTCAAATTTAGCTTATTTTAGCTGTATTTTGTATATGTATTTTCATACAAATTTAATTATTTCTGTGTATTTTTGTATATAGTTTTATACAAATTTACGATATTTTATGTGTATTTTGTATATTTATATTTATACAAATACACATTCTTTTACTGGTATTTTGTTTATCTATTTTGATACGATTTTTATGTGTATTTTGTATTCATTTTTTTATACGTATTTACTTCATTTTATGTGTATTTTATATATATTTTTATAGAAATCTACGTTATTTTATATGTATTCGTATATATATTTTGAAACAAATTTACATTGTTTTATATGTATTTTGCATATCTATTTCAATACAAATTTACCTTATAGTATGTGCATTTTTTATATTTATTTTAATACAAATTTTAATATTTTATGTGTATTTTGGTATATATATTTTTATAAAAAATGCGTTATTTTATGACTATTTTGCATCTTTATTTTCATACAAATTTACATTATTCTATTATTATTCTGTGTATTTATTTTTGATACGATTTTACATTATTCTATTTGTGTTTTGTATATATATTTTTTATACATATTTACATTATTTAATGTGTATTTTGTATATATATTTGATACAAATTTACGTTATTTTAAGTGTTTATGTTTATATATTTTCATTCAAATTTCCATTATTTTATGTGTATTTTGTATATGTATTTCAATACAAATTTACCTAAATTTATGTGTATTTTGTATATCTATTTTCATACAAATACACACTCTTTTATTGATATTTTGTTTATTAATTTTGACGAGAATTTAAATTATTTAATGTGTATTTTGTATATATATATATATATTTTTATACGTATTTACGTCATTTCATGTGTATTTTGTATATATATTTCTATAGAAATCTACGTTATTTTATATGTATTCGTATATAGATTTTTAAACAAATTTACACTTTTATGTGCATTTTGTATATTTTTTCAATACAAATTTACCTTATTGTACGTGCATTTTGTATATTAATTTTAATACAAATTTAATTCTTCTATGTGTATTTATGTATATGTATTTTTTAAAAAATATTCTTTATTTTATGGGTATTTTGCATCTTTATTTTCATACAAAATTATATTATTTTATTGATATTCTGTGTATTTATTTTGATACGATTTTACATTATTCTATGTATATTTTGTATATCTATTTTATACAAATGTACGTTATTTTATGTGAATTTGTTTTCATTTTATACAAATTTACATTATTTTATGTGTATTTTGTACATGTATTTAAATACAAATTTAACTAATTATATGTGTGTTTTGTATATCTATTTTCATACAAATTGAAATTTATTTTTTTGTTTTTTTGTATATATTTTAATTCAAATTTTCATAATTTTATGTGTATTTTGTATATTTATTTTCCTACAATTATACGTTCTTTTATCGGAATTTTGTTTATTTATTTTGATTCGAATTTTCATTTTTTTAGGTGTATTTGATATATATATTTTTAAAATAACGTTAATTTGTATAAAATATATATAAAAAATACACATTAAATAATGAAAATATATATAAAAAAATATATACAAAACACAAATAGTATAATATAAAATCGTATCAAAATATATACACAGAATATTAATAAAATAATGTACATTTGTATGAAAACTAAGATGCAAAATACCTATAAAATAACGCATTTTTTTATAAAATTATATATACCAAAATACACATAAAATATTTGAATTTGTATTAAAATAAATATACAAAATGCCTATACAATAAGGTAAATTTGTATTGAAATAGATATGCAAAATACATATAAAACAATGTAAATTTGTTTCAAAATATATATATACGAATACACATAAAATAACGTAGATTTCTATATATATATATATATATGTATATATATATATATATATATATATATATATATATATATATATATATATATATATATATATATATATATATATATATATATATATATATATATATATATATATATATATCCAAAATACAAATAAAATTAAGTAAATACGAATCAAAAATTTATACAAAATACACATAAAATAATGTAAATTCGTATAAATATAAATAAACAAAATACCAATAAGAGAGTGTGTATCTGTATAAATATAAATATACAAAATGAACATAAAATAACGTTAATTTGTATAAAACTATATACAAAAATACACAAAGTAATTAAATTTGTATGAAAATATATATACAAAATACACACAAAATAAGCTAAATTTGAATTGAAATATATATACAAAATACATAAAATAAAGTAAATTCGTTTAAAAATATTTTTAACAAATACACATATAATAACGTAAATTTGTAAAAAAATATATAAACAAAAAACACATTAAGTAATGTAAATACGTATAAAAAAAATATTTACAAAATACATAAATAATCAAGTATAAATTAAATAAATTAAATAATGTAAATTTGTATGAGAAAACATATACAAAATACACATAAAATAACGTTTTAAGTTTCTATAAAAATATATGTACAAAAATGCACATAAAATTAGTTTGCATAAAAAAATATATACAAAACACACATAAGATAATGTAAATGAGTATAAAAATTTGTATACAAAATACTTATGAAATAATCTAAATTAGTATCGAGTTAGATTTAGAAAATAACAATAAAATAATGTAAGTTTGGATGAAAATATATATAGAAAACACACATAAAATAACCTAAATACAAATACAAATATACACATTAAATAATTTTGAATTGAATGAAATAAATATACTAAATAAACATAAAATAAGGTAAATTTGTAATAAAATATATGTAAGAATACACATAAAATAATATCAATTTGTATGAAAATATATATACAAATACACATAAAATAACATGAATTTGTATAAAATTTGTTTCAAAATATATACGAATACACACAATAAAATAACGTAAATTTTTATGAAAATGTATATATAAAATACACATAAAATAATTTAAATACGTAGAAAAATATATATACAAAATACACATAAAATAATGTAAATTCGTAAAAAATTAAACCCACAAAATTCCAATAAAAGAATGTATATTTGTAGGAAAATATATATACAAAAAACAAAAAAATAACTAAAATTTGTTAAAAATATATACAAAAATACACAAAAATAATTTAAATTTGTTTGAAAATAGATATGCAAAATACACATAAAAATAGGCAAATTTGTATTGAAATACATATACAAAACTCACATAAAGAAATGTAAATTTGTATGAAAATATATAAACAAATACATATAAAATAACGTATATTTGGATAAAATATATATACAAAATATACATTAAATATTTTAAATATGTATAAAAAATATATTATATTATATATATTTTTATTAATATTTGCGTTATTTATGTGTATTTTGTATATGTTTTCTCATAGAAATTTACATTATTTTATTGGTATTTTGTCTATTTATTTTGATACGAATTACATGATTATTTGTGTATATTGTATATTTTTTATATACGTATTTACATTATTTAATGTGTATTTTGTTTATATATTTTTATACAAATTTACGTTATTATATGTGTATTTGTATAAGTATTTGGATACAAATTTACATTATTTTATGTATTTTGTATATATATTTCAATTCAAATTTAGCTTATTTTATGTGTATTTTGTATATCTATTTATTTTAATACAAAATCAAATATTTTGTGTTTTTTCGTATATATATTTTTATAAAAAATGCATTATTTTATGGGTATTTTGCATCTTAATTTTCATACAAATTTACATTATTTTATTAATATTTTCTGTATTTATTTTGATACGATTTTATATTATTTTATTTGTGTTTTGTTTATATTTTTTTATACATATTTACATTATTTAATGTGTTTTTTGTATATATATTTGATACAAATTTAGGTTATTTTAAGTCAATATGTTTATATATTTTCATTCAAAATTACATTATTTTATGTGTATTTTGTATATGTATTTCAATACAAATTTACCTAATTTTATATGTTTTTTGTATATTTATGAATGTTTACAAGTTTAAAAAAGTGTATTTTTGTATATAGTTTTATACAAATTAAGGTTATTTTATGTGTATTTTGTATATCTATTTTCATACAAATACACATTCTTTTCATGATATTTTGTTTATTTATTATGACACGAATTAACATTATTTAATGTGTATTTTGTATATATATTTTTATACGTATTTACATTATTTCAAGTGTATTTTGTATATATATTTCTATAAAAATCTGCGTTATTTTATGTGTATTCGTATATATATTTTGAAACAAATTTACATTTTTTTATGTGTATTTTGCATATTTTTTCAATACAAATTTACCTTATTGTATGTGCATTTTGTATATTAATTTTAATACAAATTTGATTAATCTATGTGTATTTTTGTATTTGTATTTTTATAAAAATATGCTTTATTTTATAGGTATTTTGCATCTTTATTTTCATACAAATTTACATTATTTTATTGATATTCTGTGTATTTATTTTGATATGATTTTACATTATTCTATGTGTATTTTGTATATATATTTTATATAAAATGTATTTGTTTTCATTTCATACATATTTACATTATTTTATGTGTTTTTTGTATATATATTTTTCTACGTATTTAAATTATTTTATGTGTATTTTGTATATACATTTTCATAAAAAAATTACGTTATTTTATTGTGTATAAGTATATATTTTGATACAAATTTTATACAAATTCATGTTATTTGATGTGTATTTGTATATATATTTTCATACAAATTTATATTATTTTATGTGTATTTTTTCATATATTTATTTAATGTTCATTTTTGTACATATATTTTTATAGAAATTTTCGTTATTTTATGTATATAGTTTTATATAAATTTACGTTATTTTATGTGCATTTTGTATATTTATATTTATACAAATACACATTCTTTTATTGGTATATTGTTTATTTACATTTATACGAATTTACATTATTTTATGTGTATTTTGTATACATTTTTTTATACGTATTTACTTAATTTTATGTGTATTTTGTATATGTATTTTTATAGAAATCTACGTTATTTTATGTGTATTCGTATATATATTTTGAAAAAAATTTACATGGTTTTATATGTATTTTGCATATCTATTTCAATACAAATTTACCTTATTGTATGTGCATTTTGTATATCTATTTTAATACAAGTTCAAATATTTTATGTGTATTTTGGTATCAATAATTAAAAAAAATGCGTTATTTTATAGGTATTTTGCATCTTAATTTTCATACAAATTTACATTATTTTATTAATATTCTGTGTATATATTTTGATACAATTTTACATTATTCTATTTGTGTTTTGTATATATTTTTTTATACATATTTACATTATTTAATGTGTTTTTTGTATATATATTTCATACAAATTTACGTTATTATATGTGAATTTGTTTATATATTTTCTTTCAAATTTACATTATTTTATTTGTATTTTGTATTTGTATTTCAATACAAATTAAACTAATTTTATGTGTATTTTGTATATTTCTTTTCAGACAAATTTAAATTATTTTTGTGTATTTTTGTATACAGTTTTATTCAAATTTAGGTTATTTTACG
Organism: Eriocheir sinensis; assembly: GCF_024679095.1. Lineage (NCBI taxonomy): Eukaryota > Metazoa > Arthropoda > Malacostraca > Decapoda > Varunidae > Eriocheir > Eriocheir sinensis. The sequence continues at coordinate 431,766 of NW_026110673.1, forward strand.
TACGCATTTACATTATTTAATGTGTGTTTTGTATATATATTTTTATCCAAAGTTACTTTATTTTATGTTCATTTTTGGACATATATTTTTATAGAAATTAGCGTTATTTTATATGTATTTGTATATGTTTTCTCATACAAATCTACATTATTTTATTGATATTTTGTTTATTTAGTTTGATACGAATTACATGATTATATGTGTATTTTATACATATTTTTTATACGTATTTACATTACTTAATGTGTATTTTGTTTATATATTTTTAAACAAATTTACGTTATTATATGTATTTTTATAAATATTTTGATACAAATTTACATTATTTTATGTATTTTGTATATACATTTCAATTGAAATTTAGCTTATTTTATCTGTATTTTGTATATCTATTTTCATACGAATTTATTACTTCTGTGTATTTTTGTATATAGTTTTATACATATTTACGTTATTTTATGTGTATTTTGTATATTTATATTTATACAAATGCACATTCTTTTATTGGTATTTTGTTTATTTATTTTGATACCAGTTTACATTATTTTATGTGTATTTTGTATACATTTTCTTATACGTATTTACTTAATTTTATGTGTATTTTGTATATATATTTTTATACAAATCTACGTTATTTTGTGTGTATTCCTATATATATTTTGAAACAAATTTACATTGTTTTATATGTATTTTGCATATCTATTTCAATACAGATTTATCTTATTGTATGTGTATTTTGTATATTTATTTTAATACAAATTCATTTTTTCATGTGTATTTTGGTATATATATTATTATAAAAAATGCGTTATTTCACGGGTATTTTGCATCTTTATTTTCATACAAATTTTCATTGTTTTATTAATATTCTGTGTATTTATTTTGATACGATTTTACATTATTCTTTTTATTTTTGTATATATTTTTTTTATACATATTTACATTATTTAATGTGTATTTTGTATATTTTAAAACAAACGCATCTGTTAAAATATTTTGAAACAAATTTACATTATTTTATGTATTTTGTATATATATTTCAATACAAATTTAGTTTATTTTATGTATGTTTTGTATATCTATTTTCATTCGTATCAAAATAAATAAACAAAATAGCAATAAAATAATATAAATTTGTATGAGAAAACATATACAAATACACATAAAATAACGCAAATTTCTAAAAAAATATATGTACAAAAATGCACATAAAATAAAGTAAATTTGCATAAATATATATATACAAAACACACATTAAATATTGTAAATGCGTACATAAAATAACCTAAATTTGTATAAAACTATATACAAAAATACACAAAAATATTTAAAATTTGTATGAAAAGAAATATACAAAATACACATAAAATTAGGTAAATTTGTATTGAAATACATATACAAAATACACATAAAATAATGTAAATTTGAATGAAAATATATAAACAAATACACTTAAAATAACGTAAATTTGTATCAAATATATATGCAAGATACACATTAAATAATGTAAATGTGTATAAAAAATATATATACAAAAAAGAAATAGAATAATGTAAAATCCTATCAATATAAATACACAGAATATCAATAAAATAATGTAAATTTGTATGAAAAGAAAGATGCAAAATTCCCATAAAATAGCGCATTTTTTATAAAAATATACATAACAAAATACACATAAAATATTTAAATTTGTATTGAAAAATATATACAAAATGCATATACAGTAAGGTAAATATGTAATGAAAGAGATATTTAAAAGTACATATAAAACAAAGTAAATTTGTTTCAAAATATATATACGAATACACATAAAATAACGTAGATTTCTTTAGAAATATATATACAAAATACACATGAAATTATGTAAATACGTATAAAAATATATATACAAAATACATATCTTGGTAAATTCGTGTCAAAATAAATAAACAAAATATCATGAAAAGAATGAGTATTTGTATGAAAATAAATAATAGATAATAAATTTGTATGAAATATATATGCAAGATACACATTAAATAATGTAAATATGTATAAAAAATATATATACAAAAAACAAATAGAATAATGTGAAATCGTATCAAAATAAATACACCGAATATTATTAAAATAATGTAAATTTGTATGAAAATAAAGATGCAAAATTCCCATCAAATAGCGCATTTCTTATAAAAATATATATAACAAAATACACATAAAATATTTAAATTTGTATTGAAATAAATATACAAAATGCACATACAATAAGGTAAACTTGTATTGAAAGAGATATGCAAAAATACATATAAAACAATGTAAATTTGTTTCAAAATATATATACGAATACACATAAAATAACGTAGATTTCTATAAAAGTATATATACAAAATACACATAAAATTAAGTAAATACGTATAAAAAATGTATACAAAATACACATAAAATAATATAAACAAAATACCAAAAAAAGAATGTGTATTTGTATAAATATAAATATACAAAATGCACATAAAATAACGTAAATTTATATAAAACTATTTACAAAAATACACAGAAGTAATTAAATTTGTATGAAAATATATATACAAAATACACACAAAATAAGCTAAATTTGAGTTGAAATACATATACAAAATACATAAAGCAAATTTGTATCGATATATTTTAAACAAATACTCATATAATAACGTAAATTTGTATAAAAATATATAAACAAAATACACATTAAGTAATGTAAATACGTATAAAAAAATATGTAAAAAATACACATATAATCATGTAATTCTTATCAAAATAAATAAACAAAAAACAATAAAATAATGTAAATTTGTATGAGAAAACATATACAAAATACACATAAAATAACGCAAATTTCTATAAAAATATATGTACAAAAATGCACATAAAATTAATTTGCATAAAAAAATATATACAAAACACACATTAGATAATGTAAATGAGTATAAAAATATGTATACAAAATACCTATGAAATAATCTAAATTCGTATCGAGTTAAATTAAGAAAATAACAATAAAATAATGTAATTTTGGATGAAAATATATATAGAAATCACACATAAAATAACCTAAATACAAATACAAATATACACATTAAATAATTTAAAATTGAATGAAATAAATATACAAAATAAACAAAAAATAAGGTAAATTTGTAATAAAATATATGTAAGAATACACATGAAATAATATAAATTTGTATGAAAATATATATACAAATACACATAAAATAACATAAATTTGTATAAAATTTCTTTCAAAATATATACGAATACACACTATAAAATAACGTAAATTTTTATGAAAATGTATATATAAAATACACATAAAATAATTTAAATACGTAGAAAAATATATATACAAAATACACATAAAATAATGTAAATTCGTAAAAAAATAAATACACAAAATTCCAATAAAAGAATGTATATTTGTAGGAAAATATATATACAAAAAACAAATAAAATAACTAAAATTTGTATAAAATATATACAAAAATACACAAAAATAATTTTAATTTCTTTGAAAATAGATATGCAAAATACACATAAAGTTAGGCAAATTTGTATTGAAATACATATACAAAACTCACATCAAATAATGTAAATTTGTATGAAAATATATAAACAAATACATATAAAATAACGTAAATTTGGATAAAATATATATACAAAATATACATTAAATATTTTAAATATGTATACAAATATATTATATTATATATATTTTTATTGATATTTGCGATAATTATGTGTATTTTGTATATGTTTTCTCATAGAAATTTACATTATTTTATTGGTATTTTATCTATTTATTTTGATACGAATTACATGACTATTTCTGTATTTTGTACATTTTCTATACGTATTTACATTATTTAATGTGTATTTTGTTTATATATTTTTATACAAATTTACGTTATTATATGTGTATTTGTATAAGTGTATAAGTATTTTGATACAAATTTACATTATTTTATGTATTTTGTATATATATTTCTATTCAAATTTAGCTTATTTTATGTGTATTTTGTATATCTATTTATTTTAATACAAAATCAAATATTTTATGTTTTTTCGTATATATATTTAAAAAAAATGCGTTATTTTATTGGTATTTTGCATCTTAATTTTCATACAAATTTACATTATTTTATTAATATTTTCTGTATTCATTTTGATACGATTTTACATTATTTTATTTGTGTTTTGTATATACTTTTTTATACATATTTACATTATTTAATGTTTTTTTTTGTATATATATTTGATACATATTTACGTTATTTTAAGTTATTTTATGTGTATTTGTATATATATTTTGACACAAATTTACAATATTTTATGGGTATTTTGTATATATATTTCAAAAGAAATTTACCTAGTTTTATGTGTATTTTGAATATCTATTTTCATACAAACTCAAATTATTTTTATGTATTTTTGTATATATTTCAATTCAAATTTACAAATACAAATACAAATTTATTATTTTATTGGTATTTTGTTTATTTATTTTGATACGAATTACATGATTATATGTGTATTTTGTATATATTTTTTTATACGTAATTACATTATTTAATGTGTATTTTGTTTATATATTTTTATATAAAATTTACGTAATTATATGTGTATTTGTAAAAAATATTTTGATACAAATTTACTTTATTTTATGTATTTTGTACATATATTTCAATTCAAATTAAGCTTACTTTGTGTGTATTTTGTATATCTATTTTCATACAAATTTAATTACTTCTGTGTATCTTTGTATATTGTTTTATATAAATTTACCTTATTTTATGTGCATTTTGTATATTTATATTTATACAAATATGCAAAATACATATAAAACAATGTAAATTTCTTTCAAAATATATATACGAATACACATAAAATAACGTAGATTTCTATAAAAATATATATACAAAATACACATAAAATGAAGTAAATACGTATAAGAAAATGTATACAAAATACACATAAAATAATGTAAATTCGTATCAAAATAAATAAACAAAATGCCAATAAAAGAATGTTTACTTGTATAAATATATATATATACAAAATACACATAAAATAACGTAAAATTGTATAAAACTATATACAAAAATAAACAAAAATAATAAAATTTGTATGAAAATAGATATACAAAAGACACATAAAATAAGCTAAATTAGAATTGAAATAAATATAGAAAATACATAAAATAATGCAAATTTGTATCAATACAATATTTTATGGGTATTTTGTATATATATTTCAAAAGAAATTTACCTAGTTTTATGTGTATTTTGAATATCTATTTTCATACAAACTCAAATTATTTTTATGTATTTTTGTATATATTTCAATACAAATTTTAGTTATGTTATGTGTATTTTGTAAATCTATTTTCATTCAAATATATATTATTTTATTGGTATTTTGTTGATTTATATTGATACGAGTTTACATTATTTTATATGTACTTTGTATATATATTTTTATACGCATTTACATTATTTAATATTTATTTTGAATATATAATTTTATACAAATTCATGGTATTTTATGTGTATTTGTATATATATTTTCATATAAATTTACATTATTTTATGAGTATTTTGTACATATATTTCATTACAAATTTACATTATTTTATGTTTATTTTGTATGTGTATTTTGTACATTTATATTTATACAAATACACATTCTTTTATTGGTATTTTGTTTATTTATTTTGTTTCGAATTTACATTATTTTATGTGTATTTTTTTTACATTTTTTTATACGTATTTACTTAATTTTATGTGTATTTTGTATATATATTTTTATAGAAATGTACGTTATTTTATGTGTATTCGTATATATATTTTGAAACAAATTTACATTGTTTTATATGTATTTTTGCATATCTCTTTCAATAGAAGTTTACATTATTGTATGTGCATTTTGTATATATATTTCAATACAAATTTAAATATTTTATGTGTATTTTGGTATATATATTTTTATAAGAAATGCGCTATTTGATGGGAATTTTGCATCTTTATTTTCATACAAATTTACATTATTTTATTAATATTCGGTGTATTAATTTTGATACAATTTTACATTATTCTATTTGTTTTTTGTATATATTTTTGTTTATTTTTGTATATAGTTTTATACAAATTTAGGTTATTTTATGTACGCATTTACATTATTTAATGTCTGTTTTGTATATATATTTTTTATGCAAATTTACTTTATTTTATGTGTATTTTTGTACATATATTTTTTTAGAAATTTGCGTTATTTTATGTGTATTTGTATATGTTTTCTCATACAAATTTACATTATTTTATTGCTATTTTGTTTATTTATTTTGATACGAATGAAAATAGATCTACAAAATATACATAAAATAAACTAAATTTGTATTGATATATATATACAAAATACATAAAATAATGTAAATTTATATCAAAATATTTTAACAGATGCGCATAAAATAACGTAAATTTGTTTTAAAATATACAAAATACACATTAATTAATGTAAATATGTATAAAAAAATATATACAAAACACAAATAGAATAATGTAAAATCGTATCAAAATAAATACACAGAATATTAATAAAACAATGTAAATTTATATGAAAATAAAGATGCAAAATACCCATTAAATAACGCATTTTTTTATAAAAATATATATACCAAAATACACATGAAAGAATTAATTTGTATTAAAATAAATATACAGAATACACATACAATAAGGTAAATTTGTATTGAAATAGATATGCAAAATACATATAAAACAATGAAAATTTGTTTCAAAATATATATACGAATACACATAAAATAACGTAGATTTGTATAAAAAATATACGGTATACAAAATACACATAAAATGAAGTAAATATGTATAAGAAAATGTATACAAAATACACATAAAATTATGTAAATTCGTATCAAAATAAATAAACAAAATACCAATAAAAGAATGTGTATTTGTATAAATATAAATATACAAAATACACTTAAAATAACGTAAATTTGTATAAAACTATATACAAAAATACACAGAAGTAATTAAATTCGTATGAAAATAGATATACAAAATACAGATAAAATAAGCTAAATTTGAATTGAAATGTATATACAAAATACATAAAATAATGTAAATTTGTATCAAAATATTTATAAAAATACATATAATAACGTAAATTTGTTTAAATATATATAAACAAAATACACATTAAGTAATGTAAATACGTATAAAAAATATGTACAAAATACACATATAATCATGTAATTCGTATCAAACAAAATAAACAAAATATCAATAAAATAATGTAAATTTGTATAAGAAAACATATACAAATACATATAAAATAACGCTAATATCCATAAAAATATATGTCCAAAAATGAACGTAAAATAAAGTAACTTTGGATAAAAATATATATACAAAACACACATTAAATAATATAAATGCGTACATAAAATAACCTAAATTTGTATAAAACTATATACGAAAATACAAAAAAATAATTTAAATTTGTATGAAAAGAAATATACAAAATACACATAAAAATAGGTTAATTTCTATTGAAATACATATACAAAATACACATAAAATAATGTAAATTTGAAATAAAATATATAAACAAATACACATATAATAACGTAAATTTGTATGAAATATATATTCAATATTCACATTAAATAATGTAAATCTGTATAAAAATATATATACAAAACACAAATAGAATAATGTAAAATCGTATCAAAATATATACACAGAATATTAATAAAATAAAGTAAATTTGTATGAAAATTAAGATGCAAAATACCTATAAAATAACGCATTTTTTATAAAATTATTGATACCAAAATACACATAAAATATTTGAATTTGTATTAAAATAAATATACAAAATGCACATACAATAAGGTAAATTTGTATTGAAATAGATATGCAAAATACATATAAAATAAAGTAAATTTGTTTCAAAATATATATACGAATACACATAAAATAACGTAGATTTCTATAAAAAAACATATACAAAATACACATAATATTAAGTAAATACGTATAAAAAATGTATACAAAATACACATAAAATAATGTAAATTCGTATAAATGTAAATAAACAATATACCAATAAAAGAATGTGTATTTGTATAAATATAAATATACAAACTGCACATAAAATAACGTAAATTTATATAAAACTATATACATAAAATAACACAAATTTCTATAAAAATATATGTACAAAAATGAACATAAAATAAATTTGGATACAAATATATATATACAAAACACACTTTAGATAATGTAAATGAGTATAAAAATATGTATACAAAATACCTATGAAATAATCTAAATTCGTATCGAGTTAAATTAAGAAAATATCAATAAAATAATGTAATTTTGGATGAAAATATATATACAAAATACACATAAAATAACCTAAATACAAATACAAATATACACATAAAATAATTTAAAATTGAATGAAATAAATATACAAAATAAACATAAAATAAGGTAAATTTGTAATGAAATATATGAAAAAATACACATAAAATAATATAAATTTGTATGAAAATATATATACAAATACACATTAAATAACATGAATTTGTATAAAATTTGTATCAAAATATATGCTTATACACACAATAAAATAACGTAATTTTTTTATGAAAATGTATATACAAAATACACATAAAATAACTTAAATACGTAGAAAAATATATATACAAAAAACACATAAAATAATGTAAATTTGTATGAAAATATATAAACAAATACACATAAAATAATGTAAATTTGGATAAAATATATATACAAAATGAACATTAAATAATGTAAATATGTATAAAAAAATATACAAAATACACATAGAATAATGTTAAATCGTATCAAAATAAATAAAGAGAATATCAATAAAATAATGTAAATTTGTATAAAAATAAAGATGCAAAATATCCATATAATAACGCATATTTCCTTAAAAATATATATACAAAAATACATATAAAATAGTTAAATTTGTATCAAAATAAATATACAAAATACACGTACAATAAAGTAAATTTGTATTGAAATAGATATGCAAAATACACATCAATAATGTAAATTTGTATCAAAATATATATACGAATACTCATAAAATTGAGTAAATTTCTATGAAAATATACATACAAAATAGATATACAAAATACACATATAACTAGTTAAATTTGTATTTAAATACATGTACAAAAAACACATAAAATAATGTAGATTTGTATGAAATGAAAACAAATACATTTTATATAAAATATATATACAAAATACACATAGAATAATGTAAAATCATATCAAAATAAATACACAGAATATCAATAAAATAATGTAAATTTGTATGAAAATAAAGATGCAAAATACCCATAAAATAAAGCATATTTTTATAAAAATACATATACAAAAACCCACATAGATTAATCAAATTTGTATTAAAAATAATATACAAAATGCACATACAATAATGTAAATTTGTATTGAAAAAATATGCAAAATACACATAAAACAATGTAAATTTGTTTCAAAATATATATACTAATACACATAAAATAACGCAGATTTCTATAGAAATATATATACAAAATACACTTGAAATAATGTAAATACGTATAAAAATATATATACAAAATACATATTAAATAATGTTAATTCGTGTCAAAATAAATAAACAAAATATCATGAAAAGAATGTGTATTTGTATGAAAATAGATATACAAAATACATATAAAATAACCTAAATTTGTATAAAACTATATACAAAAATACACAAAAATAATTTAAACTTGTATGAAAATAAATATACAAAAAACATATAAAATTAGGTAAATTTGTATTTAAATACATATACAAAATACATATAAAATAATGTAAATTTGAATGAAAATATATAAACATATTGACTTAAAATAACCTAAATTTGTATCAAATATATATACAAAAAACACATTAAATAATGTAAATATGTATAAAAAATATATATACAAAACACAAATAAAATAATGTAAAATCGTATCAAAATAAATACAGAAAATATTAATGAAATAATGTAAATTTGTATGAAAATTAAGATGCAAAATACCCATAAAATAACGCATTTTTTATAAAAATATATATACGAAAAAACATAAGATATTTGATTTTGTATTAAAATAAATAGATATACAAAATACACATAAAATAAGCTAAATTTGAATTGAAATATATATACAAAATACATAAAATAATGTAAATTTGTTTCAAAATACTTATATAAATACACATATAATAACGTAAATTTGTATAAAAATATATAAACAAAATACACATTAAATAATGTAAATACGTATAAAAAAAATTTACAAAATACACAAATAATCATGGAATTCGTTTCAAAATAAATAGACAAAATACCAAAAAAATAATGTAAATTTCTATGAGAAAACATATACAAAATACACATAAATAACGCAAATATCAATAAAAATATATATAATATAATATATTTTTATACATATTTAAAATATTTAATGTATATTTTGTATATATATTTTATCCAAATTTACGTTATTTTATATGTATTTGTTAATATATTTTCATTAAAATTTACATTATTTTATGTGAGTTTTGTATATGTATTTCAATACAAATCTGCCTAACTTTATGTGTATTTTGCATATCTATTTTCAAACAAATTTAAACTATTTTTGTGTATTTTTGTATATATTTTTATACAAATTCTAGTTATTTTATTTGTTTTTTGTATATATTTTTTCCTACAAATATACATTCTTTTATTGGAATTTTGTGTATTTAATTTTTTACGAATTTACATTATTATGTGAATTTTGTATATATATTTTTCTACGTATTTAAATTATTTTATGTGTATTTTATATATACATTTTCATAAAAATTTACGTTATTTTATTGTGTGTGTTCGTATATATTTTGAAACAAATTTTATACAAATTCATGTTATTTTATGTGTATTTGTATATATATTTTTATACAAATTGATATTATTTTATGTGTATTCTTACTTATATTTTATTACAAATTTACCTTATTTTATGTTTATTTTGTATATTTATTTCATTCAATTTTAAATTATTTAATGTGTATATTTGTATTTGTATTTAGGTTATTTTATGTGTGTTTTCTATATATATTTTCATCCAAACTTACATTATTTTATTGTTATTTTCTTAATTTAGCTCGATACGAATTTAGATTATTTCATAGGTATTTTGTATACAAATTTTTATACTCATTTACATTATCTAATGTGTGTTTTGTATATATTTTTTTATGCAAACTAATTTTATGTGCATTTATTTATTTTTTTATAGAAACTTAAAACGTTATTTTATGTGTATTTTGTATATGTTACATTATTTAAATAGTTTTTTGTTTATTTATTTTGATACGAATGACTTGATTATTTATGTATTTTGTAAATATTTTTTTATACGTATTTACATTACTTAATGTGTATTTTGTTTATATATTTTTTTTACAAATTTACGTTATTATATGTGTATTTGTTAAAAATATTTTGAAACGAATTTACTTTATTTTATGTATTTTGTATATCTATTTCAATTCAAATTTAGCTTATTTTGTGTGTATTTTGTATATCTATTTTCATACAAATTTAATTACTTCTGTGTATTTTTGTATATAGTTTTATACAAATTTACGTTATTTTATGTGCATTTTGTATATTTATATTTATACAAATACACACTCTCTTATTGGTATTTTGTTTATTTATATTTATACGAGTTTACATTATTTTATGTGTATTTTGTATAAATCTGTGATTCGTATTTACTTAATTTTATTTGTATTTTGTATATATATATTTATAGAAATCTACGTTATTTTATGTGTATTCGTATATATATTTTGAAACAAATTTACATTGTTTTATATGTATTTTGCATATCTATTTCAATACAAATTTACCGTATTGTATGTGCATTTTGTATATTTATTTTAATACAAATTCAAATATTTTATGTGTATTTTGGTATATTTAATTTTATAAAAAATGCGTTATTTTATAGGTATTTTGCATCTTAGTTTTCATACAAATGTACATTATTTTATTAATATTCTGTGTATATATTTTGATACGATTTTATATTATACTATTTGTGTTTTGTATATATTTTTTTATACATATTTTCATTATTTAATGTGTATTTTTTATACATATTTTATACAAATTAACGTTATTTTAAGTGTATTTGTTTATATAATTTCATTCAAATTTACATTATTTTAAGTGTATTTTGTATATGTATTTCAATACAAATGTACCTAATTTTATGTGTATTTTGTATATTTATTTTCATACAATTTTAATTTTTTTTTTTTTGTATAAACATATAGAGTAAATTTCTATGAAAATATATATTCAAAATACATATAAAATTATGTAAATAAGTATAAATATATATATATATATATCAAATACACCTAAAAAAATGAAAATTCGTATCAAAATAAATAAACAAAATTCCGATAAAAAAACGTATATTTGTAGGAAAATAAATATACAAAATACACATAAAATTACGAAAATTTGTATAAAAATATATACAAAAAAACAAAAAAATACATTTCAATTTGTATGAAAATAGATATACAAAATACACATATAATTAGTTAAATTTGTATTTAAATACATGTACAAAATACACATAAAATAATGTAAATTTGTATGAAATGAAAACAAATTCACATAAAATAACGTACATTTGTAGAAAATAGATATACAAAATATACATAGAATAATGTAAAATCGTATCAAAATAAATACACAGAATATCAATAAAATAATGTAATTTTGTATGAAAATAAAGATGCAAAATACCCATAAAATAAAATATTTTTTTAAAAATACATATACAAAAATACACAGAGAATAATTAAATGTGTATTAAAATTAATATAAAAAAAGTGTAAATTTGTTTAAAAATCTATATACGAATACACATAAAATAACGTAGTTTTCTTTAGAAATATATATATACAAAATACACATGAAATGACGTAAATACGTATAAAAATATATATATACAAAATACACATTAAATAATTTAAATTATCGTCAAAATAAATAAACAAAATATCAATAAAAGAATGTGTATTTGTATGAAAATAGATATACAAAATACTCATAAAATAACCTAAGTTTGTATAAAACTATATACGAAAATACACAAAAATAATTTAAATTTGTATGAAAATAAATATACAAAATACACATAAAATTAGGTAAATTTGTATTGAAATACATATACAAAATACACATAAAATAATGGAAATTTGAATGAAAATATATAAACATAAACACTTAAAATAACGTAAATTTGTATCAAATATATATACAAAATACACATTAAATAATATAAATATGTATAAAAGAATATATACAAAACACAAATAGAATAATGTAAAATCGTATCAAAAATAAATACACAGAATATTAATAAAATAATGTAAATTTTTATAAAAATAAAGATGCAAAATAGCCATAAAATAACGCATTTTTTATAAAAATATATATACCAAAATACACATAAGATATTAAAATTTGTATTAAAATAAATATAAAAAATGCACATACTATAAGGTAAATTTGTTTTGAAATAGATATGCAAAATACATATAAAACAATGTAAATTTGTTTCAAAATTTATATACGAATACACATAAAATAACGTAGATTTCTATAAAAATATATACAAAATACACATAAAGTGAAGTGAATACGTATAAAAAAATGAATACAAAATACACATAAAAATCGTATCAAAATAAATAAACAAAATACCAGTAAAAGAATGTGTATTTGTATAAATATAAATATACAAAATACACAAAAAATATCGTAAATTTGTATAAAACTATATACAAAAATACACAGAAGTAATTAAATTTGTATGAAAATATATATACAAAATACACACAAAATAAGCTAAATTTGAATTGAAATATACATACAAAATATATAAAATAATGTAAATCTGTATCAAAATATTTATACTAATACATATAATAACGTAGATTTGATTAAAAAATATATAAACAAAATACACATTAAGTAATGTAAATACGTATAAAAAATATGTACAAAATACACATATAATCATGTAACTCGTATCAAAATAAATAAACAAAATAGCAATAAAATAATGTAAATTTGTATGAGAAAACATATACAAATAACGCAAATTTCTATAAAAATATATGTACAAAAATGCACATAAAATAAAGTAAATTTGCATAAAATTTTTTATACAAAACACAAACTAAATAATGTAAATGCGCACATAAAAAAACCTAAATTTGTATCAAACTATATACAAAAATACACACAAATAATTTAAATTTGTTTCAAAGGAAATATAAAAATACACATAAAATTAGGGAAATTTGTATTGAAATACATATACAAAATACACATCAAATAATGTAAATTTGAATGAAAATATATAAACAAATACACTTAAAATAACGTAAATTTGTATAAAATATATATGCAAGATACACATTAAATAATGTAAATGTGTATAAAAAAAATATATACAAAAAACAAATAGAATAATGTAAAATCATATCAAAATAAATAAACAGAATATCAATAAAATAATGTAAATTTGTATGAAAATAAAGATGCAAAATTCCCAAAAACTATCGCATTTTTTATAAAAATATATTTACCAAAATACACATAAAATATTTAAATTTGTATTGAAATAAATATACAAAATGCATATACAGTAAGGTAAATTTGTATTGAAAGAGATATTAAAAAATATATATAAAACAAAGTAAATTTGTTTCAAAATATATATACGAATACACATAAAATAAAGTAGATTTCTATAGAAATATATATACAAAATACATATGAAATTATGTAAATACGTATAAAAAATATATATATACAAAATACATATCAAATAATGTAAATTCGTGTCAAAATAAATAAACAAAATAACATGTAAAAGAATGTGTATTTGTATGAAAATAGATAATAGATAATAAATTTGTATAAAATACATATGCAAGATACACATTGAATAATGTAAATATGTATAAAAAAGTATATACAAAAAACAAATAGAATAAAATAAATATACCGAATATTAATAAAATAATGTAAATTTGTATGAAAATAAAGATGCAAAATTCCCATAAAATAGCGCATTTCTTATAAAAATATATATACCAAAATACACATTAAATAATATAAATTCGAAGCAAAATAAATAAACAAAATACCAATAAAAGAATGTGTATTTGTGTAAATATAAATGTACAAAATACACATACTAAATAAACATAAAATAAGGTAAATTTATAATGAAATATATGTACAAAATACACATAAAATAATGTAAATTTATATGAAAATATATATACAAATACACATAAAATACCATGAATTTGTATAAAATTAAATATTCAAAATAAATATTAAATAATGTAAATGCGTATAAAAATATATATAAAAAATACATATAAAATAATGTAAATTCGTATCAATATAGATCAACAAAATACCAATAAAATAATATATATTTGAATGAAAATAGATTTACAAAATACACATAACATAACTAAAATTTGTATTCAAAAATACATAGAAATAATTTAAGTTTGTATGAAAATAGATATTCAAAATAAACATAAAACTAGGTAAATTTCTTTTGAAATATATATACAAAATACCCATAAAATATTGTAAATCTGTGTCAAAATATATAAACAAATACACATAAAATAACATAAAATTGTATGAAAAATATATACAAAATACACATAGAATAATGTCAATTCGTATCAAAATGAATGAGCATAATATCAATAAAATAATGTAAATTTGTATGAAAATAAAGATGCAAAAAACCCAAAAAAATAAAGCATATGTTTATAAAAATACAGATACAAAAATACACATCGAATAATTAAATTAGTATTAAAATTAATATACAAAATGCGTATATAATAAGGTAAATTTGTATTGAAAAAATATGCAACATACACGTTTACTCATACAAATTTATATTATTTTATTGGTATTTTGTTTATTTATTTTGATACGAATTACATGATTATATGTGGTATTTTGTACATATTTTTTTATACGTATTTAATTTATTTAATGTATATTTTGTTTATATATTTTCATACAAATTTACGTTATTATATGTGTATTTGTATAAATATTTTGATACAAAATTACTTTATTTCATGTATTTTGTATATATATTTCAATTCAAATCTAGCTTATTTTGTGTGTATTTTGAATATATTTTCATACAAATTTAACTACTGTGTATTTTTGTATATAGTTTTATATAAATTTACGTTATTTTATGTGTATTTTGTATATTTATATTTATACAAATACACATTCTTTTATTGGTATTTTGTTTATTTATTTTGGTACGAATTTACATTATATTATGTGTATTTTGTATACATTTTTTTATACGTATTTACTTCATTTTATGTGTATTTTGTATATATATTTTTATACAAATCTACGTTATTTTATGTGTATTCGTATATATATTTTGAAACAAATTTATATTGTTTTATATGTATTTTGCATATCTATTTCAATACAAATTTACCTTATTGTATGTGGTGTTTCTATATTTATTTTAATACAAATTTAAATTTTTGATGTGTATTTTGGTATAAATTTATATAAAAAAAATGCGTTATTTTATGGGTATTTTGCTTCTTTATTTTCATACAAATTTACATTATTTTATTAATATTCTGTGTATTTATTTTGATAAGATTTTACATTATTCTATTTGTGTTTTGTACATATTTTTTTATACAAATTTACGTTATTTTAAGTGTATTTGTTTATGTATTTTCATTCAAATTTACATTATTTTATGTGTATTTTGTGTATGTATTTCAATACAAATTTACCTAATTTATGTGTATTTTGTATATTTATTTTCATACAAATTTAAAATATTTCTGTGTATTTTTGTATATAGTTTGATACAAATTTAGGTTATTTTATGTGTATTTTGTATATCTATTTTCATACAAATACACATTCTTTTATTGATATTTTGTTTATTTATTTTGACGCGAATTTACATTATTTAATGTGTTTTTTGTATATATATTTTTATACGTATTTACATCATTTCATGTGTATTTTGTATAGTTTTAAACAAATTTATATTATTTAATGTGTATTTTGTATATATATATTTATACAAATACACATTCTTTTATTGGTATTTTGTTTATTTATTTTGATACTAATTTACATTATTTTATGTGTATTTTGTATACATTTTTTATACGTATTTACTTAATTTTATGTGTATTTTGTATATATATTTTTATAAAAATCTACCTTATTTCATGTGTATTCGTATATATATTTTTAAACAAATTTACATTGTTTATATGTATTTTGCGTATCTATTTTTGTGTATTCTGTATTTATTTTTGTTATACATAGAATAATGTAAAATCGTATCAAAATAAGTACACAGAATATCAATAAAATAATTTAAATTTGTATGAAAATAAAGATGCAAAATACCCATAAGATAAAGCATATCTTTTTTTAAAAATACATATACAAAAATACACATAGAATAATTAAATTTGTATTAAATTTAATATACAAAATGCACACATACAATAAGGTAAATTTGTATTGAAAAAAAAACGCAAAATACAAATAAAACCGTGTAAATTTGTTTCAAAATATATATACGAATACACATGAAATAACGTAGATTTCTATAGAAATATATATACAAAATACACATGAAATTATGTAAATACGTATAACAATATATATATAAAATACATATTAAGTAATGTAAATTCGTGTCAAAATAAATAAACAAAATATCATGAAAAGAATGTGTATTTGTATGAAAATAAATAATAGATAATAAATTTGTATGAAATATATATGCAAGATACACATTAAATAATGTAAATATGTATAAAAAAAATATATATACAAAAAACAAATAGAATAATGTAAAATCGTATCAAAATAAATACTCCGAATATTAATAAAATAATATAAATTTGTATGAAAATAAAGATGCAAAATTCCCATCAAAAAGCGCATTTCTTATAAAAATATATATACCAAAATACACATAAAATATTTAAATTTGTAATGAAATAAATATACAAAATGATCATACAATAAGGTAAACTTCTATTGAAAGAGATATGCAAAAATACATATAAAACAATGTAAATTTGTTTCAAAATATATATACGAATACACATAAAATAACGTAGATTTCTATAAAAATATATATACAAAATACATATAAAATTAGGTAAATACGTATAAAAAAATGTAAATAAAATACACATAAAATAATATAAATTCGAAACAAAATAAATAAATAAAATACCAATAAAAGAATGTGTATTTGTATAAATATAAATGTACAAAATACACATACAAAATAAACATAAAATAAGGTAAATTTGTAGTGAAATATATGAACAAAATACACATAAAATAATGTAAATTTATATGAAAATATATATACAAATACACATAAAATACCATGAATTTGTATAAAATTATATATTCAAAATAAATATTAAATAATGTAAATGCGTATAAAAATATATATAACAATACATATAAAATAATGTAAATTCGTATCAATATAAATCAACAAAATACCAATAAAATAATATATATTTGAATGAAAATAGATTTACAAAATACACATAACATAACTAAAATTTGTATTGAAATATATACAAAAATACATAGAAATAATTTGAGTTTGTATGAAAATAGATATTCAAAATACACATAAAACTAGGTAAATTTCTTTTGAAATATATATACAAAATACCCATAAAATATTGTAAATTTGTGTCAAAATATATAAACAAATACACATAAAATAACGTAAACTTGTATGAAAAATATATACAAAATACACATAGAATAATGTCAAATCGTATCAAAATGTATGAGCAGAATATCAATAAAATAACGTAAATTTGTATGAAAATAAAGATGCAAAATACCCATAAAATAAAGCATATTTTTATAAAAATACATATACAAAAATACACAAAGAATAATTAAATTCGTATTAAAATTAATATACAAAATGCATATACAATAAGGTAAATTTGTATTGAAAAAATATGCAAAATACACATAAAAGTGTAAATTTGTTTAAAAATCTATATACGAATACACATAATATAACGTAGATTTCTACAGAAATATATATACAAAATACACATGAAATGATGTAAATACGTATAAAAATATATATACAAAATGCACATTAAATAATTTAAATTATCGTCAAAATAAATAAACAAAATATCAATAAAAGAATGTGTATTTGTATGAAAATTGATATACAAAATACTCATAGAATAACCTAAGTTTGTATAAAACTATATAGAAAAATACACAAAAAATTTTTAAATTTGTATGAAAATAAATATACAAAATACACATAAATTTTTTTTGTATATCTATTTTATACAAATGTACGTTATTTTATGTGAATTTGTTTTCATTTCATACAAATTTACATTATTTTATGTGTATTTTGTACATGTATTTAAATACAAATTTAACTAATTATATGTGTATTTTGTATATCTATTTTCATACAAACTGAAATTTATTTTTTTTGTTTTTTTGTATATATTTTTATTCAAATTTTCGTAATCTTATAAAAATATATATACCAAAATACACATAAAATATTTAAATTTGCATTGAAATAAATATACAAAATGCATATACTATAAGGTAAATTTGTATTGAAAGAGATATGCAAAAATACATATAAAACAATGTAAATTTGTTTCAAAATATATATACGAATACAAATAAAAAAAATGCAGATTTCTTTAAAAATATATATACAAAATACACATAAAATTAAGTAAATACGTATAAAAAATGTATACAAAATACACATAAAATAATGTAAACTCGATTTAAAATAAATAAACAAAATACCAATAAAAGAATGTGTATTTGTATAAATATAAATATACAAAATACACATACAAAATAAACATAAAATAAGGTATATTTGTAATAAAATATATGTACAAAATACACATAAAATTATGTAAATTTATATGAAAATATTTATACAAATACACATAAAATACCATGAATTTGTATAAAAATATATATTCAAAATAAATATTAAATAATGTAAAAGCGTATAAAAATATATATACAAAGTACATATAAAATAATGTAAATTCGTATCAATATAAATCAACAAAACACCAATAAAATAATATATATTTGAATGAAAATAAATTTACAAAATACACATAACATAACTAAAATTTGTATGAAAATATATACAAAAATACATAGAAATAAATTGAGTTTGTATGAAAATAGATATTCAAAATACACAATATAGTGTAAATTTGTGTCAAAATATATAAACAAATACAAATAAAATAACGTAAATTTGTATGAAAAATATATACAAAATACACATAGAATAATGTCAATTCGTATCAAAATGAATGAGCAGAATATCAATAAAATAATGTAAATTTGTATGAAAATAAAGATGCAAAATACCCAAAAAATAAAGCATATGTTTATAAAAATACAAATACAAAAATACACATCGAATAATTAAATTTGTATTAAAATTAATATACAAAATGCGTATATAATAATGTAAATTTGTATTGAAAAAATATGCAACATACACGTATACTCATACAAATTTATATTATTTTATTGGTATTTTGTTTATTTATTTTGATACGAATTACATGATTATATATGTATTTTGTACATTTTTTTTATACGTATTTACATTATTTATAGTGTATTTTCTTTATATATTTTCATACAAATTTACGTTATTATATGTGTATTTGTATAAATATTTTGATACAAATTTACTTTATTTCATGTATTTTGTATATATATTTCATTCAAATTTAGCTTATTTTGTGTGTATTTTGTATATATTTTCATACAAACTTAATTACTTCTGTGTATTTTTGTATATAGTTTTATATAAATTTACGTTATTTTATGTGTATTTTCTATATTTATATTTATACAAATACACATTCTTTTATTGGTATTTTGTTTATTTATTTTGATGCGAATTTACATTATTTTATGTGTATTTTGTATACATTTTTTTTATACGTATTTACCTCATTTTATGTGTATTTTGTATATATATTTTAATAGAAATCTACGTTATTTTATGTGTACTCGTATGTATATTTTGAAAAAAATTTACATTGTTTTGTATGTATTTTGCATATCTATTTCAATAGAAATTTACCTTATTGTATGTGTTTTTTGTATATTTATTTTAATTCAAATTTAATTTTTTGATGTGTATTTTGGTATATATATTTTTATAAATAAAAAAAGCGTTATTTTATGGGTATTTTGCTTCCTTATTTTCATACAAATTTACATTATTTTATTAATATTCTCTGTATTTATTTTGATACGATTTAACATTATTCTATTTGTGTTTTGTACATTTTTGTTTATGTATTTTCATTCAAATTTATATTATTTTATGTGTATTTTGTGTATGTATTTCAATACAAATTTACATATTTTATGTGTATTTTGTATATTTATTTTCATACAAATTTAAAATATTTTTGAGTATATTTGTATATAGTTTGATAAAAATTTAGGTTATTTTATGTATATTTTGAATATCTATTTTCATACAAATACACATTCTTTTATTGATATTTTGGTTATTTATTTTGACGCGAATTTACATTATTTAATGTGTATTTTGTATATATATTTTTATACGTATTTTGTATAGTTTTAAACAAATTTATATTATTTAATGTGTATTTTGTATATATATATTTATACAAATACACATTCTTTTATTGGTATTTTGTTTATTTATTTTGATACTTATTTACATTATTTTATGTGTATTTTGTATACATTTTTTATACGTATTTACTTAATTTTATGTGTATTTTGTATATATATTTTTATAGAAATCTACCTTATTTCATGTTTATTCGTATATATTTTGAAACAAATTTACATCGTTTATATGTATTTTGCATATCTATTTTTGTGTATTCTGTATTTATTTTTGTTATACATAGAATAATGTGAAATCGTATCAAAATAAGTACACAGATTATCAATAAAATAATTTAAATTTGTGTGAAAATAAAGATGCAAAATACATATAAGATAAAGCATATTTTTTTTTTAAATACATATACTAAAATACACATAGAGTAATTAAATTTGTATTAAAATTAATATACAAAATGCACACATACAATAAGGTAAATTTATATTGAAAAAAAACCCAAAATAAAAATAGAACAGTGTAAATTTGTTTCAAAATATATATACGAATACACATAAAATAACGTAGATTTCTATAGAAATATATATACAAAATACACATGAAATTATGTAAATACGTAAAAAAAAATATATATATATATATATATATATATATATATATATATATATATATATATATATATATATATATATAGATATATATATATATATATATATATATATATATATATACATATTAAGTAATGTAAATTCGTGTCAAAATAAATAAACAAAATATAATGAAAAGAATGTGTATTTGTATGAATATAAATAATAGATAATAAATTTGTATGAAATATATATGCAAGATACACATTAAATAATGTAAATATGTATAAAAAAATATATACAAAAAACAAATAGAATAATGTAAAATCGTATCAAAATAAATACACCGAATATTAATAAAATAATGTAAATTTGCATCAAAATAAAGATGCAAAATTTCCATAAAATAGCGCATTTCGTATAAAATATTTATACCAAAATACACATAAAATATTTAAATTTGTATTGAAATAAATATACAAAATGCACATACAATAAGGTAAACTTCTATTGAAAGAGATATGCAAAAATACATATAAAACAATGTAAATTTGTTTCAAAATATATAAACGAATACTCATAAAATAACGTAGATTTCTATAAAAATATATATACAAAATACACATAAAATTAGGTAAATACGTATAAAAAATGTGAACAAAATACACATAAAATAATATAAATTCGAAACAAAATAAATAAACAAAATATCAATAAAAGAATGTGTATTTGTATAAATATAAATGTACAAAATACACATACAAAATAAACATAAAATAAGGTAAATTTGTATTGAAATATATGTACAAAATACACATAAAATAATGTAAATTTATATGAAAATATATATATAAATACACATAAAATACCATGAATTTGTATAAAATTATATATTCAAAATCAACATTAAATAATGTAAATGCGTATAAAAATATATATATAAAGTACATATAAATTAATGTAAACTCGTATCAATATAAATCAACAAAATACCAATAAAATAATATATATTTGAATAAAAATAGATTTACAAAATACACATAACATAACTAACATTTGTATTGAAATATATACAAAAATACATAGAAATAATTTGAGTTTGTATGAAAATAGATATTCAAAATACACATAAAACAAGGTAAATTTCTTTTGAAATATATATACAAAATACCCATAAAATATTGTAAATTTGTGTCAAAATATATAAACAAATACACATAAAATAACGTAAATTTGTAAAAAAATATATACAAAATACACATAGAATAATGTCAAATCGTATCAAAATGAATGAGCAGAGTATCAATAAAATAATGTAAATTTTTATGAAAATAAAGATGCAAAATACCCATAAAATAAAGGATATTTTTATAAAAAATACATATACAAAAATACACATAGAATAATTAAATTTGTATTAAAATTAATATACAAAATGCATATACAATGAGGTAGATTTGTATTGAAAAAATGTGCAAAATACACATAAAAGTGTAAATTTGTTTAAAAATCTATATACGAATACACATAATATAACGTAGATTTCTATAGGAATATATATACAAAATACACATGAAATGATGTAAATACGTATATAAATATATATACAAAATACACATTAAATAATTTAAATTCTCGTCAAAAAAAAATAATAAAAGAATGTGTATTTGTATGAAAATATATATACAAAATACTCATAAAATAACCTAAGTTTGTATACAACTATATACAAAAATACACAAAAATAATTTAAATTTGTATGAAAATAAATATACAAAATACACATAAAATTAGGTAAATTTGTATTGAAATACATATAAAAAATACACATAAAATAATAAAAGTTTGAATGAAAATATATAAACATATACACTTAAAATAACGTAAATTTGTATCAAATATATATACAAAATACTAATTAAATAATGTAAATATGTATAAAAAAATATATACAAAACACAAATAGAATAATGTAAAATCGTATCAAAATAAATACACAGAATATTAATAAAATAATGTAAATTTGTTTGAAAATAAAGATGCAAAATAGCCATAAAATAACGCATTTTTTATAAAAATATATATACCAAAATACACATAAAATATTAAAATTTGTATGAAAATAAATATAAAAATTGCACATACTGTATGGTAAATTTGTATTGAAATAGATATGCAAAATACATATAAAACAATGTAAATTTGTTTCAAAATATATATACGAATACACATAAAATAACGTTGATTTCTATAAAAATATATACAAAATACACATAAAATGAAGTAAATACGTATAAAAAAATGAATATAAAATACACAAAAAAATCGTATCAAAATAAATAAGCAAAATACAAGTACAAGAAAGTGTATTTGTATAAATATAAATATACAAAATACACATAAAATATCGTAAATTTGTATAAAACTATATACAAAAATACACAGAAGTTATTAAATTTGTATGAAAATATATATACAAAATACAGCTGAAATAAGCTAAATTTGAATTGAGATGTACATACAAAATACATAAAATAATGTAAATCTGTATCAAAATATTTATACAAATACATATAATAACGTAGATTTGTTTAAAAATATATAAACAAAATACACATTAAGTAATGTAAATATGTATAAAAAATATGTACAAAATACTCATATAATCATGTAATTCGTATCAAAATAAATAAACAAAATAGCAATAAAATAATGTAAATTTGTATGAGAAAACATATATAAATAACGCAAATTTCTATAAAAATATATGTACAAAAGTGAACAT
The DNA here is from genome assembly GCF_024679095.1 of Eriocheir sinensis. Taxonomy (NCBI): domain Eukaryota; kingdom Metazoa; phylum Arthropoda; class Malacostraca; order Decapoda; family Varunidae; genus Eriocheir; species Eriocheir sinensis. The sequence continues at coordinate 457,060 of NW_026110673.1, forward strand.
AAAATAAAGTAAATTTCCATAAAAATATTTATAAAAACACACACTAAATAATGTAAATGCGTACATAAAATAACCTAAATTTGTATAAAACTATATACAAAAATACACAAAAATAATTTAAATTTGTTTGTAAAGAAATATACAAAATACACATAAAATTAGGTAAATTTGTATTGAAATACTTATACAAAATACACATCAAATAATGTAAATTTGAATGAAAATATATAAACAAATACACTTAAAATAACGTAAATCTGTATAAAATATATATGCAAGATACACATTAAATAATGTAAATGTGTATAAAAAAATATATACAAAAAACAAATAGAATAATGTAAAATCGTATCAAAATAAATACACAGAATATCAATAAAGTAATGTAAATTTGTATGAAAATAAAGATGCAAAATTCCCAAAAATTATCGCATTTTTTATAAAAATATATATACCAAAATACACATAAAATATCTAAATTTGTATTGAAATAAATATACAAAATGCATATACAGTAAGGTAAATTTGTATTGAAAGAGATATTCAAAAATACATATAAAACAATGTAAATTTGTTTCAAAATATATATACGAATACACATAAAATAAAGTAGATTTCTATATAAATATATATACAAAATACATATGAAACTATGTAAATACGTATAAAAATATATATACAAAATACATATCAAATAATGTAAATTCGTGTCAAAATAAATAAACAAAATATCATGAAAAGAATGTGTATTTGTATGAAAATAGATAATAGATAATAAATTTGTATAATATGTATGCAAGATACACATTAAATAATGTAAATATGTATAAAAAAGTATATACAAAAAACAAATAGAATAATGTAAAATCGTATCAAAATAAATACACCGAATATTAATAAAATAATGTAAATTTGTATGAAAATAAAGATGCAAAATTCCCATAAAATAGCGCATTTCTTATAAAAATATATATACCAAAATACACATAAAATATTTAAATTTGTATTGAAATAAATATACAAAATGCACATACAATAAGGTAAATTTGTATTGAAAGAGATATGCAAAAATACATATAAAACAATGTAAATATGTTTCAAAATATATATACGAATACAAATAAAAAAACGTAGATTTCTATAAAAATATATATACAAAATACACATAAAATTAAGTAAATACGTATAAAAAATGTATACAAAATACACATAAAATAATGTAAATTCGAATTAAAATAAATAAACAAAATACCAATAAAAGAATGTGTATTTGGATAAATATAAATATACAAAATACACATAGAAAATAGACATAAAATAAGGTAGATTTGTAATAAAATATATGTACAAAATACACATAAAATAATGTAAATTTATATGAAAATATATATACAAATACACATAAAATACCATGAATTTGTATAAAAATATATATTCAAAATAAATATTAAATAATGTAAAAGCGTATAAAAATATATATACAAAGTACATATAAAATGAAAATTAAGATGCAAAATACCTATAAAATAACGCATTTTTTAAAAAATTATTGATACCAAAATACACATAAAATATTTGAACTTGTATTTAAATAAATATACAAAATGCACATACAATAAGGTAAATTTGTATTGAAATAGATATGCAAAATACATATAAAATAATTTAAATTTGTTTAAAAATATATATACGAATACACATAAAATAACGTAGATTTCTATAAAAATATATATATATATAAAATACACATAAAATTAAGTAAATACGTATAAAAAAATGTATACAAAATACACATAAAATAATGTAAATTCGTATAAATGTAAATAAACAATATACCAATAAAAGAATGTGTATTTGTATAAATATAAATATACAAAATGCACATAAAATGACGTAAATTTATATAAAACTATATACATAAAATAACGCAAATTTCTATAAAAATATATGTACAAAAATGAACATTAAATAAATCTGCATAAATATATATATACAAAACACACAATAAATGTAAATGAGTATAAAAATATGTATACAAAATACCTATGAAATAATCTAAATTCGTATCGAATTAAATTAAGAAATACCAATAAATTAATGTAATTTTGGATGAAAATATATATACAAAATACACATAAAATAACCTAAATACAAATACAAATATACACATAAAATAATTTAAAATTGAATGAAATAAATATACAAAATAAACATAAAATAAGGTAGATTTGTAATGAAATATATGAAAAAATACACATAAAATAATATAAATTTGTATGAAAATAGATATACAAATACACATTAAATAACATGAATTTGTATAAAATTTGTATCAAAATATATACTTATACACACAATAAAATAACATAATTTTTTTTATGAAAATGTATATACAAAATACACATAAAATAATTTAAATACGTAGAAAAATATATATACAAAAAAACACATAAAATAATGTAAATATGTATGAAAATATATAAACAAATACACATAAAATAATGTGAATTTGGATAAAATATATATACAAAATGAACATTAAATAATGTAAATATGTATAAAAAATATATATACAAAAAACACATAGAATAATATTAAATCGTATCAAAATAAATAAAGAGAATATCAATAAAATAATGTAAATTTGTATGAAAATAAAGATGCAAAATATCCATATAATAACGCATATTTGCATAAAAATATATATACAAAAATACATATTAAATAATTAAATTTGTATTAAAATAAATATACAAAATGCACGTACAATAAAGTAAATTTGTATTGAAATAGATATGCAAAATACACATTAATAATGTAAATTTATATCAAAATATATATACGAATACTCATAAAATAGAGTAAATTTCTATGAAAATATACATACAAAATAGATATACAAAATACACATATAACTAGTTAGATTTGTATTTAAATACATGTACAAAAAACACATAAAATAAAGTAGATTTGTATAAAATGAAAACAAATACATTTTATATAAAATATATATACAAAATACACATAGAATCATGTAAAATCATATCAAAATAAATACACAGAATATCAATAAAATAATGTAAATTTGTATGAAAATAAAGATGCAAAATACCCATAAAATAAAGCATATTTTTATAAAAATACATATACAAAAATACACATAGATTAAACAAATTTGTATTAAAATTAATATACAAAATGCACATACAATAAGGTAAATTTGTATTAAAAAAATATGCAAAATACACATAAAACAATGTAAATTTGTTTTGAAATATATACTAATACACATAAAATAACGCAGATTTCTATAGAAATATATATACAAAATACACTTGAAATAATGTAAATACGTATAAAAATATATATACAAAATACACATTAAATAATGTTAATTCGTGTTAAAATAAATAAACAAAATATCATGAAAAGAATGTGTATTTGTATGAAAATAGATATACAAAATACATATAAAATAACCTAAATTTGTATAAAACTATATACAAAAATACACAAAAATAATTTAAACTTGTATGAAAATAAATATACAAAAAACATATAAAATTAGGTAAATTTGTATTGAAATACACATACAAAATACACATAAAATAATGTAAATTTGAATGAAAATATATAAACATATAGACTTAAAATAACGTAAATTTGTATCAAATATATATATACAAAAAAAACATTAAATAATGTAAATATGTTAAAAAAAATATATACAAAACACAAATAAAATAATGTAAAATCGTATCAAAATAAATACAGAAAATATTAATAAAATAATGTAAATTTGTATGAAAATTAAGATGCAAAATACCCATAAAATAGCGTATTTTTTATAAAAATATATATACGAAAAAACATAAAATATTTGATTTTGTATTAAAATAAATAGATATACAAAATACACATAAAATAAGCTAAAATTGAATTGAAATATATATACAAAATACATAAAATAATGTAAATTTGTATCAAAATATTTATAGAAATACACATATAATAACGTGAATTTGTATAAAAATATATAAACAAAATATACATTAAATAATGTAAATACGTATAAAAAAATGTACAAAATACACAAATAATCATGTAATTCGTATCAAAATAAATAGACAAAATACCAATAAAATAATGTAAATTTCTATGAGAAAACATATACAAAATACACATAAATAACGCAAATGTCAATTAAAATATATATAATATAATATATTTTTATACATATTTAAAATATTTAATGTATATTTTGTATATATATTTTATCCAAATTTACGTTATTTTATATGTATTTGTTTATATATTTTCATACAAATTTACATTATTTTATGTGAGTTTTGTATATGTATTTCAATACAAATTTGCCTAACTTTATGTGTATTTTGCATATCTATTTTCAAACAAATTTAAATTATTTTGTGTATTTTTGTATATATTTTTATACAAATTTTAGTTATTTTATTTGTTTTTGTATATATATTTTCCTACAAATATACATTCTTTTATTGAATTTTGTGTATTTAATTTTTACGAATTTACATTATTTTATGTATTTTATATATTTTCTAAGTATTTAAATTTTTTTTCTTGTATTTTATATATACATTTTCATAAAAATTTACGTTATTTTATTGTGTGTATTCTTATATATTTTGAAACAAATTTTATACAAATTCATGTTATTTTATGTGTATTTGTATATAAATTTTCATACAAATATATATTATTTTATGTGTATTCTTACATATATTTTATTACAAATTTACCTTATTTTCTGTTTATTTTGTATATTTATTTCATTCAATATAATCAATATATTCTATGTGTATTTTTCTATATGTATTTTTATAAAAATATGCTTTATTTTATGGGTATTTTGCATCTTTATTTTCATACAAATTTACGTTATTTTATTGATATTCTGCTCATTCATTTTGATACGAATTGACATTATTCTATGTGTATTTTGTATATATTTTTCATACAAATTTACGTTATTTTATGTGTATTTGTTTATATAATTTGACACAAATTTACAATATTTTATGGGTATTTTGTATATACATTTCAAAAGAAATTTACTTAGTTTTATGTGTATTTTGTATATCTATTTTCATACAAACTCAAATTATTTCTATGTATTTTTGTATATATTTTAATACCAATTTTAGTTATGTTATGTGTATTTTGTAATTTTTTTTTCATTCAAATATATATTATTTTATTGGTGTTTCTTGCTTTATATTGATACGAATTTACATTATTTTATATGTACTTTGTATATATATTTTTATACGCTTTTACATTATTTAATATTTTTTTTGAATATATATTTTTATACAAATTCATGGTATTTTATGTGTATTTGTATACATATTTTCATATAAATTTACATTATTTTATGTGTATTTTGTACATATTTTTTTTTACAAATCTACCTTATTTTATGTTTATTTTGTATGTGTATTTTGTATATTCATATTTATCCAAATACACATTCTTTTATTGGTATTTTGTTTATTTATTTTAATTAGAATTTACATTATTCTATGTGTATTTTGTATACATTTTTTTATACGTATTTACTTAATTTTATGTGTATTTTGTATATATATTTTTATAGAAATCTACGTTTTTTTATTTGTATTCGTATATATATTTTGAAACAAATTTACATTGTTTTATATGTATTTTTCCATATCTCTTTCAATACAAATTTACCTTATTGTATGTGCATTTTGTATATTTATTTCAATGCAAATTTAAACATTTTATGTGTATTTTGGAATATATATTTTTATAAGATTACGAAAATTTGAATAAAAATATATACAAAAAAAAAAAATTCAATTTTATGAAAATAGATATACAAAATACACATATAATTAGTTAAATTTGTATTTAAATACATGTACAAAATACACATAAAATAATGTAAATTTGTATGAAATGAAAACAAATTCACATAAAATTATGTCAAAATAAATAAACAAAATATCAATAAAAGAATGTGTATTTGTATGAAAATAGATATACAAAATACACATAAAATAACCTAAATTTGTATCAAACTATATACAAATATACACAAAATATATTTAAATTTGTATGAAAATAAATATACAAATACACATAAAATTAGGTAAATTTGTATTGAAATACATACAAAAAATACATAAAATAATGTAAATTTGAATGAAAATACATAAACAAATACACTTAAAATAACGTAAATTTGTATTTGTAAAAATATGTACAAAACACAAATAGAATAATGTAAAATGTCAAAATAAATACACAGAATATTAATAAAATAAAAAAATAAAAGCAAAATACCCATAAAATAACGCATTTTTTATAAAATATATATACCAAAATACACATCAAAAAATTTGTATTAAAATAAATATACAAAAAACACATACAATAAGGTAAATTTGTATTGAAATAAATATGCAAAATACATATAAAACAATGTAAATTTGTTTCAAAATATATATACGAGTACAAATACATATAAAATAACGTAAATTTGGATAAAATATATATACAAAATATACATTAAATATTTTAAATATGTATAAAAATATATTATATTATATATATTTATTTATGTGTATTTTGTATATGTTTTCTCAAAGAAATTAACATTATTTTATAGGTATTTTGTGTATTTATTTTGATACGAATTACATGATTATTTGTGTATTTTGTACATATTTTTATACGTATTTACATTATTTAATGTGTATTTTGTTTATATATTTTTATACAAATTTACGTTATTATATGTGTATTTGTATAAGTATTTTGATACAAATTTACATTATTTTATGTATTCTGTATATATATTTCAATTCAAATTTAGCTTATTTTATGTGTATTTTGTATATCTATTTATTTTAATACAAAATCAAATATTTTATGTTTTTTCGTATATATATTTTTATAAAAAATGCGTTATTTTATGGGTATTTTGCATCTTAATTTTCATACAAATTTACATTATTTTATTAATATTTTCTGTATTTATTTTGATACGATTTTACATTATTTTATTTGTCTTTTGTATATATATTTTTTATTCATGTTTACATTATTTAATGTGTTTTTTGTATATATATATTTGATACAAATTTACGTTATTTTAAGTCTATATGTTTATATATTTTTATTCAAATTTACATTATTTTATGTGTATTTTGTATATGTATTTCAATACAAATTTACCTAATTTTATGTTTTTTGTATATTTATTTTCATACAAGTTTAAAATATTTTTGTTTAATTTTGTTTATAGTTTTATACAAATTTAGGTTATTTTATGTGTATTTTGTATATCTATTTTCATACAAATACACATTCTTTTCATGATATTTTGTTTATTTATTTTGACACGAATTAACATTATTTAATGTGTATTTTGTATATATATTTTTATACGTATTTACATTATTTCAAGTGTATTTTGTATATATATTTCTATAGAAATCTGCGTTATTTTATGTGTATTCGTATATATATTTTGAAACAAATTTACATTGTTTTATGTGTATTTTGCATATTTTTTCAATACAAATTTACCTTATTGTATGTGCATTTTGTATATTAATTTTAATACAAATTTGATTAATCTATGTGTATTTTTGTATATGTATTTTTATAAAAATATGCTTTATTTTATGGGTATTTTGCTTCTTTATTTTCATACAAATTTACATTATTTTATTGATATTCTATGTATTTATTTTGATATGATTTTACATTATTATATGTGTATTTTGTATATATATTTTATATAAAATGTATTTGTTTTCATTTCATACAAATCTACATTATTTTATGTGTTTTTTTGTACATGTATTTAAATACAAATTTAACTAGTTATATGTGTATTTTGTATATCTATTTTGTATGTATATTTTCATAGAAATTTACTCTATTTTATGAGTATTCGTATATATATTTTGATAAAAATTTACATTATTGATGTGTATTTTGCATATCTATTTCAATACAAATCTACTTTATTGTACGTGCATTTTGTATATTTATTTTAATACAAATTTAATTATTTTATATGTATTTTTGTATATATATTTCTATACAAATATGCGTTATTATATGGATATTTTGCATCTTTATTTTCATACAAATTTACATTATTTTATTGATATTCTCTTTATTTATTTTGATACGATTTAACATTATTCTAGTTTTTTTTTGTATATATTTTTTTTGATACATATTTACATTAGTTAATGTTCATTTTGTATATACATTTTATCCAAATTTACATTATTTTATGTGTATTTGTTTATATATTTTCATACATATTTACATTATTTTATGTGTTTTTTGTATATATATTTTTCTACGTATTTAAATTTTTTATGTGTATTTTATATATACATTTTCATAAAAAAACTACGTTATTTTATTGTGTGTATAAGTATATATTTTGATACAAATTTTATACAGATTCATGTTATTTAATGTGTATTTGTATATATATTTTCATACAAATTTACATTATTATTATTATATTTCATTACAAATTTACCTTATTTTATGTTTATTTTGTATATTTATTTCATTCAATTTTAAATTATTTTATGTGTATATTTGTATTTGTATTTAGGTTATTTTATGTGTATTTTGTATATATATTTTCATCCAAAATTACATTATTTTATTGGTATTTCTTAATTTTATTCGATACGAATTTAGATTATTTCATAGGTATTTTGTATACATATTTTTATACTCATTTACATTATCTAATGTGTGTTTTGTATATATATTTTATGCAAATTTATTTAATGTTCATTTTTGTACATATATTTTTATAGAAATTTGCGTTATTTTATGTATATAGTTTTATATAAATTTACGTTATTTTATGTGCATTTTGTATATTTATATTTATACAAATACACATTCTTTTATTGGTATATTGTTTATTTACATTTATACGAATTTACATTATTTTATGTGTATTTTGTATACATTTTTTTATACGTATTTACTTAATTTTATGTGTATTTTGTATATGTATTTTTATAGAAATCTACGTTATTTTATGTGTATTCGTATATATATTTTGAAACAAATCTACATTATTTTATATGTATTTTCCATATCTATTTCAATACAAATTTACCTTATTGTATGTGCATTTTGTATATTTATTTTAATACAAGTTCAAATGTTTTATATGTATTTTGGTATCAATAATTTTATAAAAAAATGCGTTATTTTATAGGTATTTTGCATCTTAATTTTCATTTTATATGTACTTGGTATATATATTTTTATACGCTCTTACATTATTTAATATTTATTTTGAATATATATTTTTATACAAATTCATGGTATTTTATGTGTATTTGTATATATATTTTCATATAAATTTACATTATTTTATGTGTATTTTGTACATATATTTTATTACAAGTCTACCTTATTTTATGTTTATTTTGTATGTGTATTTTGTATATTTATATTTATCCAAATACACATTCTTTTTTTGGTATTTTGTTTATTTATTTTAATTCGAATTTACATTATTTTATGTGTATTTTGTATACATTTTTTTATACGTATTTACTTAATTTTATGTGTATTTTGTATATATATTTTTATAGAAATCTACGTTTTTTTATTTGTATTCGTATATATATTTTGAAACAAATATACATTGTTTTATATGTATTTTTGCATATCTCTTTCAAGACAAATTTACCTTATTGTATGTGCATTTTGTATATTTATTTCAATACAAATTTAAATGTTTTATGTGTATTTTGGTATATATATTTTTATAAGAAATGCGTTATTTTATGGGAATTTTGCATCTTTATTTTCATACAAATTTACATAATTTTATTAATATTCGGTGTATTTATTTTGATACGATTTTACATTATTCTATTTGTTTTTTGTATATACTTTTTTATACATATTTACATTATTTAATGTGTATCTTGCATATATATTTTATACAAATTTATTATCTATTAACTATTTTCATACAAATACACATTCTTTTCATGATATTTTGTTTATTTATTTTGACACGAATTTACATTATTTGATATGTATTTTGTATATATATTTTTATACGTATTTACATAATTTCATATGTATTTTGTATATATATTTCTATAGAAATCTACTTTATTTTATGTGTATTCGTATACATATTTTGAAACAAATCTACATTGTTTTATATGTATTTTTGAATATCTCTTTCAATACAAATTTACCTTACTGTATATGCATTTTGTATATTTGTTTCAATACAAATTTAAATATTTTATGTGTATTTTGGTATATATATTTTTATAAAAAATGCGATAATTTTAGGGAATTTTGCATCTTTATTTTCATACAAATTTACATTATTTTATTGATATTCTGTGTATTTATTTTGATACGATTTTACATTATTCTATTTGTTTTTTGTATATATTTTTTTTATACACATTTACATTATTTAATGAGTATCTTGCATATATATTTTATACAAATCTACGTTATTTTAAGTGTATTTGTTTATATATTTTCATTCAAATTTACATTATTTGATGTGTATTTTGTATATGTATTTCAATACAAATTTACCGAATTTTATGTGTATTTTGTATATTTCTTTTCAAACAAATTTAAATTATTTTTGTGTATTTTTGTATATAGTTTTATACAAATTTAGGTTATTTTATGTACGCATTTACATTATTTACTGTGTGTTTTGTATATATATAGTTTCATGCAAATTTACTTTATTTTATGTGCGTTTTTGTACATATATTTTTATAGAAATTTGCGTTATATTTTTTCATAAAAATTTACATTATTTTATTGCTATTTTGTTTATTTATTTTGATACGAATTACATGATTATATGTGTATTTTGTACATATTTTTTATACGTATTTACATTACTTAATGTGTATTTTCTTTATATATTTTTAAACAAATCTACGTTATTATATGTATTTGTATAAATATTTTGATACAGATTTACATTATTTTATGTATTTTATATGTACATTTCAATTCAAATTTAGCTTATTTTAGCTGTATTTTGTATATATATTTTCATACAAATTTAATAACTTCTGTGTATTTTTGTATATAGTTTTATACAAATTTACGATATTTTATGTGGGTATTTTGTATATTTATATTTATAAAAATACACTTTCTTTTACTGGTATTTTGTTTATTTATTTTGATACGATTTTTATGTGTATTTTGTATTCATTTTTTTATACGTATTTACTTCATTTTATGTGTATTTTGTATATATTTTTATAGAAATCTACGTTATTTTATGTGTATTCGTATATATATTTTGAAACAAATTTACATTGTTTTATATGTATTTTGCATATCTATTTCAATACAAATTTACCTTATAGTATGTGCATTTTTTATATTTATTTTAATACAAATTTTAATATTCTATGTGTATTTTGGTATATATATTTTTAAAAAAAAATGCGTTATTTTATGGCTATTTGCATCTTTATTTTCATACAAATTTACATTATTTTATTAATATTCTGTGTATTTATTGTTGATACGATTTTACATTATTCTATTTGTGTTTTGTATATATTTTTTTTATACATATTTACATTATTTAATGTGTATTTTGTATATATATTTGATACAAATTTACGTTATTTTAAGTGTATATGTTTATATATTTTCATTCAAATTTCCATTATTTTATGTGTATTTTGTATATGTATTTCAATACAAATTTACCTAATTTTATGTGTATTTTGTATATTTATTTTCATACAAATACACATTCTTTTATTGATATTTTGTTTATTTATTTTGACGAGAATTTAAATTATTTAATGTGTATTTTGTATATAAATATTTTTATACGTATTTACATCATTTCATGTGTATTTTGTATTTATATTTCTATAGAAATCTACGTTATTTTATGTGTATTCGTATATAGATTTTTAAACAAATTTACACTTTTATGTGCATTTTGTATTTTTTTTCAATACAAATTTACCTCATTGTACGTGCATTTTGTATATTAATTTTAATACACATTTAATTATTCTATGTGTAGTTTTGTATATGTATTTTTTTAAAAATATCCTTTAGTTTATGGGTATTTTGCATTTTTATTTTCATACAAAATCACATTATTTTATTATTACATTATTTATTTTGATACGATTTTACATTATTCTATGTATATTTTGTATATCTTTTTTATACAAATGTACGTTATTTTATGTGAATTTGTTTTCATTTCATACAAATTTACATTATTTTATGTGTATTTTGTACATGTATTTAAATACAAATTTAACTAATTATATGTGTATTTTGTATATCTATTTTCATACAAATTGAAATTTATTTTTTTGTTTTTTTGTATATATATTTATTCAAATTTTCGTAATTTTATGTGTATTTTGTATATTTATTTTCCTACAAATATACGTTCTTTTATCGGAATTTTGTTTATTTATTTTGATACGAATTTTATTTCTTTTAGGTGTATTTGATATATATATTTTTATACTTATTTACATAATTTTATATGTATTTTGAATATATATGAGTATTCGTATATATATTTTGATACAAATTTACATTATTAATGTGTATTTTGCATATCTATTTTAATACAAATTTACTTTATTGTACGTGCATTTTGTATATTTATTTTAATACAAATTTAATTATTTTATATGTATGAAATTTGCATGAAAATAGTTATACAAAATAAGGTAGATTCGTTTCAAATTCAATAAAAAAAATTCAGATAAAAGAACGTATATTTGTAGAAAAAAATAAATATACAAAATACACATAAGATAACGAAAATTTGTATGAAAATATATAAAAAAATAAACAAAAATAATTTCAATTTGTATGAAAATAAATATACAAAATACACATGTATTTTGTATATCTATTTTCACACAAATTTAATTACTTTTGTGTATTTTTGCATATAGTTTTTTTATATATTTACGTTATTTTATTTGTATTTTGTATATTTTTATTTATACAATACACATTCTTTTATTAGTATTTTCTTTATTTATTTTCAAACGAGTTTACATTATTTAAGTGTATTTTGTATACCTTTTTTTATACGTATTTACTTCATTTGATGTGTATTTTGTATATTTATTTTCATAGAAATCTACGTTATTTTATGTGTATTCGTATATATATTTTGAAAAAAATTTACATGGTTTTATATGTATTTTGCATATCTATTTCAATACAAATTTACCTTATTGTATGTGCATTTTGTATATTTATTTTAATACAAATTCAAATATTTTATGTGTGTCTTGGTATATATATTTTTATAAAAAATGCGTTATTTTATGGGTATTTTGCATCTTAATTTTCATACAAATTTACATTATTTTATTAATATTCTGTGTATTTATTATGATACGATTTTATATTATTCTATTTGTGTTTTGAATATAATTTTTTATACATATTTACATTATTTAATGTGTATTTTTTATATATATTTTATACAAATTTACGTTGTGCATTTTGTATATATATACATATATATATATATATATATATATATATATATATATATATATATATATATATATATATATATATATATATATATATATATATATATATATATATATATATATATATATATATATATATATATATATATATATATATATATATATATATATACATATATATATATATATATATATATATATATATATATATATATATATATATATATATATATATATATATATATTTTTTTTTAAATATGAGTTATTTTATGTGTATTTTGTATATATATTTTCATAAAAATTTAATTACTTCAGTGTATTTTTGTATATACTTTTATATCAATTTACGTTATTTTATGTGTATTTTGTATATTTATATTTATACAAATACACATTCTTTTATTAGTATTTTGTTTATTTATTTCGATACGAGTTTATATTATTTTATGTGTATTTTGTACTCATTTTTTTATACGTATTTACTTCATTTTATGTGTATTTTGTATATATATCTCTATAGAAATCTGCGTTATTTTATGTGTTTTCGTATATATATTTTGAAACAAATTTACATTGTTTTATATGTATTTTGCATATCTATTTCAATACAGATTTACCTTATTGTGTGTGCATTTTGTATATTTGTTTTAATATAAATTCAAATATTTTATGTGTGTTTTGGTATATATATATTTATAAAAAATGCGTTATTTTATGGGTATTTTGCATCTTTATTTTCATTCAAATTTATATTATTTTATTAATATTCTGTGTATTTATTTTGATACGATTTTACATTATTCTATTTGTGTTTGGATATATTTTTTTTATACATATTTACATTATTTAATGTGTATTTTATATATATATTTCATACAATTTTACGTTATTTTAAGTGTATTTGCTTATATATTTTCATTCAAACTTACATTATTTTATGTGTGTTTTGTATATGTATTTCAATACAAATTTGCCTAATTTTATGTGTATTTTGCATATCTATTTTCAAACAAATTTAAATAATTTTTGTGTGTTTTTGTATATAATTTTATACAAATTTTAGTTATTTTATTTGTATTATCTATATATATTTTCCTACAAATATACATTCTTTTATTGGAATTTTATCTATTTATTCTGATACGAATTTACTTTATTTTATGTGTATTTTGTATATATATTTTTCTACGTATTTACATTATTTTATGTGTATTTTGTATATATATTTTCATAAAAATTTATTTTATTTTATTGTGTGTATTCGTATATAATTTGATACAAATTTTATACAAATTCATGTTATTTTATGTGTATTTGTATATATATTTTCATACAAATCTACATTATTTTATGTGCATTTTTACATATATTTCATTACAAATTTACCTTATTTTATGTTTATTTTGAATATTTATTTCCTTCAATTTTAAATTATTTTGTGTATATATGTATTTGTATTTAGGTTATTTTATGTGTATTTTCTATATATATTTTCATCAAAAATTACATTATTTTATTGGTATTTTGTTAGTTTAATTCGATACGAATTTAGATTATTTCATAGGTATTTTGTATACATATTTTTATACGCATTTAAATTTTTTAATGTGTGTTTTGTATATTTATTTTTATGGAAATTTACTTTATTTTATGTGTATTTGTATAAATATAAATATACAAAATGCACATAAAATAAGGTAAATTTATATAAAACAATATACAAAGATACACAAAAGTAATTAAATTTGTATGAAAATAGATATACAAAATACACACAAAATAAGCTTAATTTGAATTGAAATATATGTAAAAAATACATAAAATAAAGTAAATTTGTATCAAAATATTTTTACAAATGCACATATAATTACGTAAATTTTATATAAAAATATATAAACAAAATACACATTAAATAATGTAATTACGTATAAAAAATATATACAAAATACACATATAATCATGTAATTCGTATCAAAATAAATAAACAAAATACCAATAAAATAATGTAAATTTTTATGAGAAAACATATACAAAATACACATAAAATAAATAAATTTCTATAAAAATATATGTACAAAAATGCACATAAAATAAATTTGCATTAAAAAATATATACAAAACACACATTGCATAATGTAAATGAGTATAAACATATGTATACAAAATACTTTTAAAAAAATCTAAATTCGTATGGAGTTAAATAAAGAAAATACCAATAAAATAATGTAATTTTGGATGAAGATATATATATAGAAAATACACATAAAATTACGTAAATACAAATACAAATATACACATAAAATAATTTAAAATTGAATGAAATAAATATACAAAATAATCATAAAATAAGGTAAATTTGTTATGAAAAATATGTAAAAATACAAGTAAAATAATATAAATTTGTATGAAAATATATATACAAATACACATAAAATAACATGAATTTGTATAAAATTTGTATCAAAATAAATAGGAATACACACAATAAAATAATGTAAATTTTTATTAAAATATATATACAAAATACACATAAAATAATGTAAATACGTAGAAAAATATATATACAAAATACATATAAAATAATGTAAACTCGTATCAAAATAAATAAACAAAATTATAATAAAAGATTGTATATTTGTAGGAAAATATATATACAAAATACAAATAAAATAACTAAAATTTGTATAAAAATAAATACAAAAAAACACAAAAATAATTTAAATTTGTTTCAAAATATATATGCAAAATACACATAAAATTAGGCAAATTTGTATTGAAATACATATACAAAATACACATAAAATAATGTAAATTTGTATGAAAATATATAAACAAATACACATAAAATAACGTAAATTTGGATAAAATATATATAAAAAATATACATTAAATAATGTAAATATGTATAAAAAATATATATACAAAATACACATAGAATAATGTTTAATCATATCAAAATAAATAAACAGAATATCAAAAAAATAATTTAAATTTGAATGAAAATAAAGATGCAAAATACCCATATAATAACGCATATATGCATAAAAATATATATACAAAAATACACATGAAATAATTAAATTTGTATTGAAATAAATATACAAAATGCATATACAATAAAGTAAATTTGTATTGAAATACATATGCAAAATACACATCAATAATGTAAATTTGTATCAAAATATATATACGAATACACATAAAATAGAGTAAATTTCTATGAAAATATACATACAAAATACATATAAAATGATGTAAATAGTATAAAAATATATATACCAAATACACCTAAAATAATGTAAATTAGTATCAAAATAAACAAACAAAATTCCGATAAAAGAACGTATATGTGTAGGAAAATAAATATACAAAATACACATAAAATAACGAAAATTTGTATATAAATAAAAAAATAATAATAATTTCAATTTTTATAAAAATTGATATACAAAATAAACATATAATTAGTTAAATTTGTACAAATTTGCACATGTACAAAATACACATAAAATAATGAAAATTTGTATGAAATGAAAACAAATACACTACGTTGATTTATGAGTATTCGTATATAGATTTTGAAATAAATTTACACTGTTTTATGTGTATTTTGCATATTTTTTCAATACAAATTTACCTTATTGTATATGCATTTTGTATATTAATTTTAATACAAATTTAATTAATCTATGTGTATTTTTGTATATGTAATTTTATAAAAATATGCTTTATTTTATGGGTATTTTGCATTTTTATTTTCATACAAATTTACATTATTTTATTTATATTCTGTTTATTTTTTTTTAAACAATTTTACATTATTTTTTATACGTAGTTACTTAATTTTATGTGTATTTTGTATATATATTTTTATAGAAATCTACGTTATCTTATGTGTATTCGTATATATATTTTGAAACAAATTTACATTGTTTTATATGTGTTTTTGCATATCTCTTTCTTTCAATACAAATTTACCTTATTGTATGTGCATTTTGTATATTTATTTCAATACAAATTTAAATATTTTATGTGTATTTTGGTATATATATTTTTATAAGAAATGCGCTATTTGATGGGAATTTTGCATCTTTATTTTCATACAAATTTACATTATTTTATTAATATTCGGTGTATTTATTTTGATACGATTTCACATTATTCTATTTGTTTTTTGTATATATATTTTTTATACATATTTACATTATTTAATGTGTATCTTGCATATATATTTCATACAAATTTATTATCTATTATTTATTTTCATACAAATACACATTCTTTTCATGATATTTTGTTTATTTATTTTGACACGAATTTACCTAGATATGTATTTTGTATATATATTTTTATACGTATTTACATAA